>NC_025997.2:40740607-40827796 GCF_000442705.2 Elaeis guineensis
TCAAGAAAAGAAAAATGTGCCCTTTTGTAATTAATGATTAAGAACAGGGATGAGACTCTGAAGTTAGAACATTAAAAAATTAAATATTGTAAGGATTGAAATATACTACAGCAATGAACATCATTATTTCAGCCTCTTATGGAGGTAGCTGTGGTATTAGCTACCTGGTTTCATCATTAGGATTGATAGTTATGCCTGAGGATTGTGCAATAGGGATCACAAGACACAACTTCAGCACAACTGCGACCTTCTGCCAATTCAGTTTGCCCATCAGACCTGACCAATAAAAAGTCGGTAATTGCAAGCATTGTATCACATCAGTGTGGGGCTTTCCAGTTCTCAAGACATGAAATCATACGCTGAAATGATTTGAAATATCTATTATAACTTATCAAAGAAGTCATATTATTATTTTAAATATATTATTCCATAGTTTGGAGTCTAAGATTTTGCCAATTATGTGCTTCTTTTAGTGAGATTTATGATAATTAATGGATTAATGTCAGGACAAGTGCCATAATGTGATCCAATAACATTCTAACTTTCCCCTGCCATATTTAATCTGAAAGGCTCCTCTGCCTCAGTTAACATTTTTAAGACATATTTTAGGACTATAACCAGTAAAAGAAGACTGTTTTCTGAATGCGTTCTTATTTAGCACATCAGATGCACAATTGCATTGAAGATTTTGCATAATGAACCACGCAGAGCTCATTCAAGCAATAACTATTGATTGTTGATTCTGCTCATATACCTTTCTTAAACCCCCTCAACATTATATAAATCAGTACATAGCATATGCAATGCATGCACCTTTTAAGAAAGCAGTAAAACAGAAATGGGAAAGAAAAAGGAAAGTCAAACTCAAAGGTGGAGTCGCTTCCCCATGACTCCATAATAGTAGAGATGTTGAGATTCTAACAGTTGGTAATAGGCTTTAAACTGTTCTAAATCTTTAATTCAAGTTTCATGGTTAAAAGTGCCGCAGTGGTGGATATAATCTTCAATAAAAGAAAATAAGGGAAACTGGTTGCATTCATACTCCAAACATGATGATGATGACGATGAATTAAGAATGTTTTGGAAAATACTTTCTCATTTTGCTTAAGAAAAACCAACACGAATAATTATATGATCCTTAATAATTCATATGACATGGTAACTCTGGCAACATGAAAGAGACAAGAAGTTGAGACCATGTTAGGCCACCTCAATGTTAAAACCATGGCAAGGGTTTCATTATATTAACTGCTTCAGTTCTGATTGGAACCACCTCAATGTGTAAATACTTTCATTATATCATTTACACATTTTCAGTCTCGTATCTGGATATAAAACCTTGATCTGACAACATTCTATCTGTAACTCTATCATTGATGAACATGCTAGCACTGAAGGGCCATTAGACCAGTCTCTGACAATCCAAGAAGAAAATTGATCTATTTATTTCCACTTAAATAACTCTTTCACTAGCATGCTGTGGAGCTGCAAGCATTGACTCCAAACTTTAATAAGAATCCTATTGGTGTCGTATATTATTTCTTATCCATCGCCAAGATTTTTCTTCCAAAGTTTGGCATCCAGTGTTCTGAACTAATCTTTGACATGGCATTCAAGACTATATCACCATCAAATTTCTCTAAGTGATTGAAAAAGTTTGAATGGTCCCCGATAATTCATCATCTTCTGGCATGAAAAATTCCTCGAACCATTGCTTCTCTCACAATTGAGCACATCAAGTAGCATGCTGCTCCTAGCACTGACTGGTATTCAGCACGTCCTATCTAAGGAACGAGATTCAAGTGAGGTCAAAGGGGCTCAAACTTTTCCTTTTATAAGATGTTTTAGAAGCAGTAGTTTAAAAATAAACACTAAATTTTCTTGAAATAATGCTTAAGTTTTTTATGTTAGTCTCAGTTGTGAGTGATGCATAAGCCAATCCATAAGTGGTAATCTTTCCTTTTTTTCCCAATAATTTTAACCTCCCTTGATAAAGAATCAAACCATTTCAGAGTAAGAATATAAGATCCTGAAACAAATAAATCTCATGGGTCAGCTAGTACTTCCCTTTGATTAGGATTTTTTTTTCTTTTTTTTCTTTTACCAATTGTACTTTAGAAAGGTTGTTCCAAATTTGAAGGGAGGGAGTAGTTGACTGGATCATGATGTAAAATTTGAAGCTGTCGTAAACTTAATAATCAACATATGTCTTCTGCTTGCTCTTTCTTTCTTGTCTTAAATGCCTCGCAATATTCAATGGGGCAAACTTTATTAAAACTAATAGTAACTATATTATTTTGATTTTTGTACATGTCAAGAGAAACATATTTCAAAGTTACAATTTCTTATTACCTTACATTTTAGTATTTTAAGACTTCAAAACCCTGGCACTTGAGAACAGAAAGATGCTATGGTTGCGCTTCTACAATTTTTTATCCTGATTGCATATTGGCACCGGCAAATAAGGCAGATATATTATGAATAATCCATTCATAGTGTGAGATAATTGTGTCACACAGGAAATGGAAGCTGAAGAACTTGAATGTATGTCCTTTCATATCCATTCCTTTGGGTGGTTAGGGTGGTCTATGAGTGAATGCTCATTCAACTATGTGGGTTCTTGTGTGATACCCGATTCTAAAATTCCCCTTGCACTAATCTTAGGGCATGAAAAGGAAAAAAAAAGAAAAAAAATAAAGAAACAAAGAAACAAAGAAACAAAAATAAAAAAAGAAAGAAACAAAGAAACAAAAAAAAAAAGAAACAAAAGAGACAAAAAAAAAAAACATTGAAGATTCTCGTTAGGAGTCTTCTTCCACACGAACACATCGGAGAGGAAGCCAAATCTAGGCGGGATTCAGCCTCCCCTCTATCCTATAAAACTCTCTCCCCCTCCTATGAGTCTCTACCAAAAATCATCAAGCTTTTCTCCTCTGTTTCTCTCGATTCATGTCGGATTTTTAGACCCGTGCTTGCCAAAAATTGGAGCCGAAGATGCCATCGGAACCTAAGGTAAGCCCCATCCCTCTTTTCCCTCTTCCTTCCCCTCCTCATGCCATTGCGCATGGTCGCCAGCCATCGAACTCATCGAAAATGCCACCAGAAGCAAAGCTCTATTTTTTCTATTTTAATTGAGTCTTTTTCTCATCTTTATGGCTACTGGCACCACCACCTGCGGTGCCGCACCTCTGGACCATAATCCTTAGCCTCCCCATGATCCTCCATGGTGAGATCAAGACCACTGGTGAATGATCAACAACTAGAATCAAGAAAAAAAAGAAAGAAAGAAAGAAAAAGCTCTTGGATCCCTTATTTTTGAAGCTTAATTTTTCATATTTTTTCCTGCCAGCCATCCTCGGCCCCATCGCCGTCGACTACTTGCTGCCATCGGCCGCTACCAGTTTTCTAGCCAAGAACCATCTCCCGTGTGAAGGAAAGCGTGGTGGGTGATGTGCATGCATTTTTAAAAATTTTGCAGCAGAACATACATAGATTAAACAATTTAATCTATAATACATGCATAGATCAAATCTAAATCACCATATAGTATCTATGACATAAACTAATATACATGTACACACATCTTAAATCTAAAATTCGGCAAGTATAGAACATATCTAATTTATATTTAGATCATATCTAAATATTAATTGAATTCATAACTTCATATCTGAGCGTGGGTAGCAGATCACCGCATATAAAATCCATGGTAGATGGTTCTTTATGATGCTTGGTAGCCGCACATGCGTCCGGCCTCTACGGATATCCACACGAAGCCCTTGTGCTGATCGATTTCCTCGGGAGTGCTAGCTCGCGAAGACACCATCCTTTGGCTGATCTAAGAGGAATATGATGAAGATGAAGAATAAGGAGACCCTCTCCTTTTCTTCCTAGATCCATGCATCTGATCTCTATAATAGAGATCAAGAGAAGAATCCATTCTTCTCAATTTTTCAATGCATAAGAGAGAACTTTTCTCCCTTCCTTTCATGCTTTTGAGAAGAACTTTTCTTCTCTGATTTTCATGATAAAAATTAGATCTAATCTGATTTTTCTTGCTAAAAATCATATGAGATCTTGAGCCCTAGAAGAATCCAAAGGAGAGACCCAAGAGAAAAACCGTTCTTCTCTCTTTTTCTCTTTGATCTAAAACTCCATGAAGCCCCAAATACCCCACCAGATTTTTTTGGTATTTCTCCTCTAAATCTTCATATTGAAAATTAGATCTAATCTGATTTTTATCTTAGAGAAAAATAGAAAAAAAATCTAGAAGAAAAATACCTTCTTCAAGCCTGCACACAAGAAAAAAGAGTCTTCTTCTTCCTTGATCTTTCTCTCTTTGGAAAGAACTTTTTTTCTCCAATTTTTTGCTGTAAAATCAGCAGAGAAATCTCTCTTTGATGCCTAAAAACTAGCAACAAACTCTCACAAAAATTCTTTCACGAAGGGAGGAGAAGAGGAGAGACAAAGTGCATGAGATATGGGGCGTCCAACTCTTGGATGCCCCCTTCTTCCTTTTTTCTTTTGGGTGACAAGAAAGAGGAGAAGGGATGCCCTCTTTTCTCACAGAAGGAAGAGAGGGGGCACACATTATTTTTGGGGTGTGAGTTCTCCGTTGAAGAGAGGTGGAGGCATGGGAATAAATAAGCACATGGGTTGATTCCAAGTTGGTTAAGTTCTATTCCAAATAGGACTCAAGATCTTGATCAAATCCTAACTAATTCTTGGACCCAATCCTAACTAACTTAAGAATTAGTTATAACAAACTAACAATTAGATCCTAGCCTAATTATGAAACATATTAGGCCCTAATCGATTTTGGAATAGTTAGATTAAAACCCTATTGATCCAGGGATTGATTCTTGATGGAGATCAGGGAAGCTATTTGATTATAGAACTTGATCCAATCAAGCCTATTATCCGATAGGATCAGATCAATTGGAACAAGCCCTATTATTCAATAGGGATGCATCCAATCAATCCAAAACCAATCTAATTGAATCTAATTCAATTAGATCTAATCCAATCCCCATTGCTCAATCAAATTGAGCCAATTAATAATTATATTATTAATTACTTATTTTTTAAATTTATCAATCATTAGTAAATAATTTATTGCAATCTTTGCATAGGATTAATCATCTATCAAATTGATAATTAAATCCTTCAACAATTCATAATCATCGATCAGCTATTTAATCAGATAGGTACTTCTACGTGTGTGACCCCATAGTTCGAACCTAAACTGGTAGCACAAAAAGAATTTCTATACTAATCGATGTAACCATCTAGCAATGGGACTCGAAGTCCGGATAGGCCGAATGTATGTCCAGCAATACTCTAGAACTCATGTGGATACAGTTACCGTATAATTCATCCTTTTAATACTTGATGCTCAAGGACAACTAAGGGTTAAACTGTCAACCCAAGAAGAATGGTCCACATTGTGTCTAAACCGTAAAAATCCTATGACTCCTCACTAGGGACTACTTTGGCCAAAGTTTTGATAAATTGAAATACAGTGATGCATCATCTCTAATTTTACTTGGAGCGATCAATGCCTTCTTGACTCACACTCAGATTTCATAAGTACTTGATGTAACCAGAAACCTTCCATCACCGAATTAGAAATTTGGATAGTCCGGCACCAAAGCACAGTAAGTTGCTTGTAAGTCACCAAGGCAGTCTCAGGTCAGAGAGACACATATACCCATATCCCATCAGAGCAGCCCTTAACAGCAGAGTGCTCCGGAAGTGGTCACGCTCAGTGAAATGTACTCCTACATATCACCCGTATGTCATACCCGTGTCACAACACGTCTTGGTTAAGAAGACAATCAACTAACATGGTATACAATGACCTATACTTGATACAATTATCATCCTGGTAATAATTGTATCATTTGGTCGCGAGCAGGATTTAAGAACTATACGATAAATCCTCCTTTATCATTTTGAAAGTAGCTCTAAGGACTTCATCATAACATATGAGTTCTATTTAGGAAGATATATTCCTTATGATGAATCTTACCAGATAATATTTATTATTTTATAATTTATATATATGTATGGAGTATAATCATTTACAATTTAGATGATTGGCTTTAGGATATATTTTCCAACAACTCTCACTTGGACTAAAGCCAATCAGATCGATATCAAATACCCATCTTCCATTTGAGATCATCGAACTCATTAGATCCGATTGCTCTAGTCAATGAGTCGGTCCAGTTTTTCTTTCAGTCAATCTTCCTAAGGTCGACTTTATTTCGATCCTATCGAATAAGGTGATTGCAATACAGAAAGTGTTTGATTCTTAGATGGAACATCAATTCTTTTGCTTGAGCTATGGCTCCAGTAATGCTGTCAATACATAAGTACTAGACTATCAATGGAGGTTGCCTCTCCAAGCTCGCTAATGAACTTTCATAACCAAAAAACTTCTTTATCAGTATCAAATACCGCAAAGAACTCTGTATCGCAAATAAAATTGGCTACTGAATACTACATAGAACATTTTCAGCATGTCACTCATTTTTTTAGGATAAAAACACAATCTTGCACAATTTTATCATTTTGATTTGACTAGAAACTGGAATCAATATTCCATAAATTTTTAGTTAGACTCTCCATAAATAAGCCATTGGTCCTTAGTATTTCATAAATACTTAAGGATGGTTCTCATAACCTTTCAAATTTTTATGAAGAACAGAGATGACAACCAAGCTTTTACTCTCTGTAGTATAGGGATGTCATTCTCGATTAAGAGAATTTCATCCAAACAACACAAAGAATATTTTTACAGAATTAATATCCCATTTGTACATACAAGATTCTACTTTGTTCTCAATAAAATTATACGTTCAAAATATATATTCTAACTTCAAGAAGTTTGATTCAATTCGAATGGACTTGAGGATTGCCACAAGAAAAATTTTTCATCATAATCAACACTATAACTTTGATGAAATCTTTTCACAATCAGACAGAATTAATAGGTCTCCACTGTTTTATCTGTGCCTTTTATCCATCTAAAATCCACTCACACCTTATGGATATTATTTCTTTTGGTAAATCAATGAATGTCTATATATCGTTGATTTTCATGGACTTCATTTTAGATTTAATGGCTCCAAGCCACTTCTCAATATTAGATCCCTATATTGCATCCATATGGGAGATCAAATCTTCATCCCGAACCTAAAAATTGAAGTATTTGTTCGACTGATATGGTACTCTACTGTCTCTATTCAAGGATGTCTTTACATCAGGCTCTAGATTTGATCTAATCAACTTTGATTCTGTTGGTTTGTATCAGAGTCGGTTCATCTACCTATCAAGCTTCATCAAGTTTGCTCTTAATAGTATGAATTCCTTCACCAAGAATTTTTTTTTCAAAAAAATGTCTTAAGATTCATAAACATCTCATATCCATTCGAAAGGTAGAAAAAATATCTCTATAATAATATTTATCAGACCAAGATTCAAGCTAGTCAGCTTGTGAATATTTTACATAAGCTCGACACCCCAAACATCAAAGTAAGAGAGTAACGAATTATCCAAGTCCATATCTCATATGAAGTTTTGGTGATCGATTTGCTCAAAATATTCTCGAGCACATATCAAGTAGTCTCTAAAACATAACCTGAGGCAGATCAGCAAATCTCATAGTGGATTGAACCATGTCTAAAACATTCTTTCTTTCAGACATCCTTTTAAAAAGAGTAATATCCCAAGAGAGGTCCATTAAGAGAGAATCTATTTTTCTCTAAGATATGTCAAAACTTACTGTAAAAGTATTCACTTCATCAATCAAATCGATGAATTCTAATACTCTTTTTAGTTTATTTTTCTACCTCATTACAGAATTGTTTGAATATTTCAATCGATTCAGATTTATGCTTCACAAGCAAGATGCACCCATGTCAAGATAGGTCGTCAGAGATTTTAATGAAGTAGTAAGTCTTCTTTTGGCACTAATGTTCATGAGTGTAAATACATCAATACGTACCAAACTCAGAACATTGCTGGCTCATTCATCCTTTCCAATAAAAGGTGACTAAGTCAACTATGCCAAAAGAAGGCTTTAATGACACTATCTAATCTAGGGTGCTAGTCAAACATGTATACTACACTAACAGGCTATGGTACTAAGTTTATGTCATTTGTAATTATCCATTTATTATTGTAGTATCATTCACAATGATATTACAACAATCATACTTATTGACACCATCAATAAGATTGGACAATAGTGACAATCACTTAAAATGACATCTTCAAGATTGAGAACAAGCTCGATGATTCCTAATGTTAAGACTGAAATAAACTTTCATGTCTTGCATTCAGAACTCTCTTGTCATTTTCAAATCTTCTACTATCCTGAAGTTTTTTACAACTATTTACAAATATGACTTATACTGTCGGTATCCTATATCCGGATAGTATGATTACCAATAGAGAAACTTCAAAGAGTTATCATATAACTATCTTGACCAGCAACCATTTGCTGATTTCTCTTTTAAGCCTGTTTGGATTAGCCTGAGACTTCTTGATCAATTTGCCCAAAAACTATACTCAACTTCTAATACTGACTATCGAAGTTAGGTCTGATAGCATTTTCACTATCTAACAGTGAAGAGAGCAATAATTTTCTAATCATTTTTGAAAAGAGAATAATTGACCTATCAGTATATGAATTATTTTAAGCTTAAAGACTTGGACTTTAGTCTAAAAGTTCTCTCACTATTTTATATGAATTGGTAGCCTCTACCTCCAATTCAAAAAATTATTTTAATTCCTTAGCAGGTGCTAAAATCCATATAGACTGCATTCAGGATCGAGTGTGGCTTGGCCAATCCTAATGCATCCATAGGTAGGTTTATAACCAATTATTTCTCCAAACAATTTCTAGCAATCAGATTTTGCCCTAGGTATCCCTTCAGCAAATGTGTGGTACCTCCATTAAAAATTTTGGTTAGGTCCAACCATTAACTTGACAACATCAAGTGCATCCAATAAAACAGATGTTCAGGCCTGAGTGTAGCTCAGCCAACCTGAGCATTGATTTGAAGGTACAATAAGATGGTCATATAATGGATAATAATTTCAAAACATAATAGACACCAGACATGTGGTGCCTCCAATAACTATTTGGAATATTGGACTCATTATCATGCACCTTAATAGGAGGCTATGATCTAGTTATCCCCATAACTAGCTCATTTTATGGATCTAATAATTTAAAAAATTTGATTAATTTATTTTATAAAATATTAGTCGACCTACAAGTCATAAATCTTTTCACTAACTTCACTAAGTCATGAAAAAGACTAGTGACTAGTGGGTCCAATCGGCATGTCGTAGATCCTCCCACTGACTTTACCAAGTCATGAGAAGGATTAGAGACAAGTCGATCCATGGCACCTAAATTAGTCATACTGATTAACCTTAACAACATGAGTCAACTTGAGTCACCTAACGATCTAATCAGCCTAATGACTCGGGCTTAATCTTTGAACCTCAGTCAAGGTCCATTTGGTTTGATCAAAGATATGGACTCGATCAATTACAACTATTATTTTTTTTTTTAATTTGGAGTACCCTTGATCTAATCTAAATCAACTATTGGTTAGATTAGATCAACTATTCTTTCTAATCCATTAAGTCTTTGATTCTAACCTTAGGTCTAACCCAATTAAAAGGACCTGATTTGAGCTAACTCATGCCCCATATTTTATGCAATGTCATTAGATTTTTAATCATAATTCTAGATCTAAAATATATTTCTTAATTCTTAATTAAGTATAGCATTAACATGGGTTAAAATTATTAATTGAAATAATTTTAATTTTATAAAATAATTTTACATCAATTTTATGTAAAATTTTTTTGGTCTGAAAACTAGATCGGCTCACCCCTGAATTGAGTTGGCCCACTTCAGTGGGTCAACTAAGTCTGATACTCGATCGACTAACTAATCATAAATAATAACCATTACTGTTCGGTCTAAGACAACTGGGTCAGATCAGTCAGCACTGAATCAATTAAATCAGAGAACTGGATCGACTCAGTTCAAAACTAGTCAGCTCAATTGGTATGCCAACAAGTATCACATAGTTTTAGATCTAAAATTTTTTGCATAAACTAAAATAAAATCAATCATAACAAACTTTAGATCATATCTAAATATTTTATGATTCCAAATTTTATTCCTATGATTAAAATAATTTTAATCATATAGATTAAATATTTTACTTTTCATATAATTCATGCTTTGTATCATATACAACAAATTCTAAGATTTCAACATCTAGAGTTTTGCAAAAAAATAAGTTTTCACCTTTCACTTTCTTCTTCATAGGACCTCACATTAGCACCCCAACATGCCATGAAGAGCACCCCATTGAATGGGAAGAGAGAGTCATATAACCCTACTTGCTCCTATGACTGGATAGCCTAGTGATTACCCAATCCGAGTACTTTGCTACTCAGAACATCTAATCTAATTCACATATTATATATGCAAAAATTTAGATATAATCTAAATTATATTAGATCTGATTTTATATTAGATCATATCTAAAATTAGATCATAACACATCTTATGCATTGTTAAATTTAGATTTCTACTCTACATGCATATATGTTCATGTCATAACAAACCTCGCTCTGATACCATTTGAAGGGAAGCATGGTGGGTGATGTGCATGTATTTTTAAAAATTTTATAATAGAATATATATAAATTAAATAATTTAATTTATAATGCATGCATAGATCAAATCTAAATCACCATATAGGATCTATGACATAAACTAATATGCATGTATACACATCTAAAATCTAAAATTCAGTAAGTGTAGAACATATCTAATTTATATTTAGATCATATCTAAATATTAATTAAATTTATAACTTCATACCTGAGCACAGATAGCAGATCACCGTATCTGAAATCTATGGTAGATGGTTCTTCATGATGCTTGGTAGTCGCATATGCGTCCGATCTCCATGGATATCCACACGAAGCCCTTGTGCTGATCGATCTCCTCGAAAGTGCTAGCTCGTGAAGACACCATCTTTTGGCTGATCTAAGAGGAACATGATGAAGATGAAGAATAAAGAGATCTTCTTCTTTTTTTTCTGGATCCATGCATCTGATCTCTACATAGAGATCAAGAGAAGAACTCTTTCTTCTCAATTTTTCCACACATAAGAGAGAACCTTTCTCTCTTCTTTTCATGCCTTTAAGAAGAATTTTTTTTCTTTGATTTTTATAATAAAAATCAGATCTAATCTAATTTTTTATACTAAAAATTATATGAGATCTTAAACCTTAGACGAATCCAAAAGAGAGACCCAAGAGAAGAGCTGTTCTTCTCTCTTCTTCTCTCTTTTTCTCCTTGATCTAGAACTCCAGAAAGCCCCAAACATCCAATCAAATTTTTTAAATATTTTTTTTCTAAATTTTTATATTAAAAATTAGATCTAATATGATTTTTATCTTAAAAAAAATTAAAAAAAAAAATCTAGAAGAAGAACTCCTTCTTCAAGGCTTCGTACAAGAAAGAAGACCATTTTTCTTCCTTGATCTTTTTCTCTTTAGAAAGAATTTTTATTCTCCAATTTTTTGCTATAAAACCAGCAGAGAAGTCTATCTTTGATGCCCAAAAACCAACAACAAACTCTCACAAAATTCTTTCAAGAAGAGAGGAGAAGAAGAGAGACAAGGTGCATGAGATATGGGGCGTCCAACTCTTGGACGCCTCCTTCTTCCTTTTTTCTTTTGGGCGACAAGAAAGAGAAGAAGGGACACCCTCTTTTCTCATGGAAGGAAAAGATGGGGTGCACATTATTTTTGGGGAGTGAGTTCTCCATTGAAGAGAGGTGGAGGCGTGGGAATAAATAAGCACATGGGTTGATTCCAAGTTGGTTAAGTCCTATTCCAAATAGGACTCAAGATCTTGGTCAAATCCTAACTAATTCTTGGATCTAATCCTAACTAGCTTAAAAATTAGTTATAACAAACTAATTAATTGAGTCCTAACCTAATTATGAAATATATTAGACCCCAATCGATTTTGAAATTAGTTAGATTAAAATCCTATTGATCTAGGAATTGATTCTTGATGGAGATCAGGGAAGCTATTTGATAATAGAACTTGATCCAGTCAAGTCTATTATCCAATAGAATTAGATTCAATCCAAGTCTATATAAAAATAATTAAATTATATTCATACATCCCTGAGATCAATTGGAACAAGCTCTATTATTCAATAGGGATGCATCCAATCAATCTAAAACCAATCTAATTGAATCTAATTCAATTAGATCTAATCTAATCCCCATTGCTTAATCAAATTGAGTCAACTAATAATTATATTATTAATTAATTATTCTTCTAATTTATCAATCATTAATAAATAATTTATTATAACCTTTGCATAGGATTAATCATCAATCAAATTGATAATTAAATCCTTCAATGATTCATAATCATTGATCAGCCATTTGATCAGATAGGTACTTCTATATGTGTGACCCCATAGGTTCGAACCTAAGCTGGTAGCACAAGAATGATTTCTGTATTAATCAATGTAACCATCTAGCAATGGAACCTGACATCCGGATAGGCCGAATATATGTCCAGCAACACTCTAGAACCCATGTGGATATAGTTACCATATAATTTATCCCTTTGACACTTGATGCTCAAGGATGACTAAAGGTTAAATTGTCTACTCAGAAAGAGTGGTCCACATTATGTCTCAACCTTAAAAATTCTGTGACTCCTCACTAGGACTACTTTGGTCAAAATTTTGCTAAATTGAAATACAGTGATGCATCAGCTCTAATTATACTTGGAGCGGTTAATCACATCTTGACTCACACTCAGACTTCACCAGTACTTGACTGCACTCAGAAATCTTCCATCATCGAATTAGAAATTCGGATAGTCCAACACCAAAGCATAATGAGTTGCTTGTTAAGTCACCAAGGCAGTCTTAGATCAGAGAGACACATATACCCATGTCTCATGAGAGCAGCCCTTGACAATAGAGTACTCTGAAAGTGATCACGCTAAGTGAAATATACTCTTACATATCATCCGTATGCCATATCCGTGTTACCACATATCTTGGTTAAGAGGACAACCAACTAATATAACATACAATGACCTACACTTGATACAATTATCATCTTTGTAATAATTGTATCATTTGATCGTGAGCAGGATTTAAGAACTACACGATAAATTTTTTTTTATCATTTTAAGAGTAGCTCTAAGGACTTCATCATAATATGTGAGTTCTATTTAGAAAGATGTATTCCTTATGATGAATTTTATCAGATAATATTTATCATTTTATAATTCATATACATGTATGGAGCATAATCATCACAACCTAGGTGATTGACTTTAGGACATATTTTCCAACACTGTGTCCCTCCTCTGCTCGGCCAAGAAAAAGAAGAAGAAAAGAAGAAGAAGAGGAGAAAAAGAAAAAAAAAGAAAGAAAAAAAAAGAGAGAGAAAATACTTTTTCTTTCTCCTGTCTCTCTTCTCTCTCTCCTCCAGGATTTTTTTCTCTCTTCTCTCCTTCTCTCTCTATCTAATCTCTAAAATCTAGTATGAACCTAAGGCAATCTTTTAGAAAGATCTAGACTCACTTTGATATCTATGTAGATTTTCGATTCTAGTCCGGCCCTTACCATATATTTATAGATCTGATCACCGTTAACTCCTATTGAGCACCTTGACATGACCTCTGATGATTTTGATCATAAATTACTCTTTTGAGAAATACGAAGATTCTCTTTCTATTTTTTTTCTCTTCACCTATTTTCTCTCTCTAAGAATACCTACGAACCCCTTGTGAGTCATGTCTTTCGCTTCTAAAGATCCATGTTGACTCCGACAAGATGACCTAAAACTACTTTGATATTTGTGCCGTATGTCAAACCCATGCTAGGCCTGTCTAGTATCTTTGAAACCTACTATTGATGAACTCTGTTGATCGATCTTGGTCTTGATCCAATTCATGCTCTATGATTTTTTGATCAGAGTTGCTTAGATCGGATCCTCAGCTAGGAGGCCCTGAATAATTTTGATGTCCAAGCAGCCTATCAGACCGACCATCCGATCAATGATCTCTTTCATTATTTAATTTTATTAAATTTATTGAAAGAAAAATGATTATAATTTAATATTTTAAATAGGATTAGTTGATTCTTTCAATGAAGTCTGAAGATCTAAGATGAACGAGACAAGTGGATTTTATACTTCTTATTTATTTTTAAATTTTTATATTTTCCATGCATATGTTCTTTTATTAATAAAATCATATTTTATATAAAATAAGAATCAGCATATGTGATATAAAAAAGTATGTTTTATTATGAGCATTAATTTTATGAATATATTTTGTGAAAATAGTATGGTTATAAAATATAAGTTTTATTATTTTTCCATCTATGTATATGTATATTTTAAGAAAAAGATATAAAGATTTCAAAGACTCTCAGATAGCTATGAATGAATCTTTTTGGGAAGGTCGACATCTAGAGCTAGCTAGCATCCATATGAAATATGGCTCCACCAATGGGTATAAAGTTGGCACATGAAATAAAAACTCTATCGATTAAGAAACATGACCATATCACAAGTATAATAGTGATCTTAGTACGAATATCTATGAGCAATATTTTGACACATGATATGAATATCTGACATGAATAATTTATGAATTATGTTTATGAAATGTTCATTGTTGCTCAGATATGGAGCCCAAGAGAGAGGGTGAATTGGATCTTTTTAAAAATTTAAAGATTAGTGCACTAAAATAATGTGCTAAAGTATTTGAGTGGAGTGGGTTGATTTTCAATAAAAATAAATTCAAATACAAAAGATAGAAATGCAAGTATAAGATATAAAGAATAAGTAAAAAGAAGCAAGCACAGTAAATACAAAAAATTTATAGTAGTTTGGTGCCAATCTTGCACCTATATGCACTCTCCAAGTTCCTACTTGAGAATTCAATCCACTAAATGGATTTCAAAGTTACAACATGTCGGATAACTTCGACCCTTGCTATCTAAGCAAGAATACTTATTTTTTAGATACAAGCCAATCCTCAACAATCCAATTCAATGTTCGGATCAATCCAACCGAGTTTTAGAATCTCCCAAAACTCAAAAATCCAAAAACAATATGAAAAAAATAAAGTACAAAAAATTCAACACAATATCTCCTTAAATAAACACAATAAATATAATATAAATACAATACTTAAGGGAAAGAAGCTTTTGCTGAACATCCTTAATGAATTTGCATACTTGATTGCTACAGGAGAGTGGTTGGTCAAGTATTTAAATGCTTCTATTTCTCTCTTTAGGGCTGATTGAGCTTTTCTTAGATTTGAACTTGAGTGCTTGCAAAACCTTATGATTTTTTACTTCAAGAGAGCATTTATAATCACCATATACCCTTGAGAATATCTTGAAGTTAGTTTAGAGCCATTAGAGAGTATTTAATGTGCATTAAATGTACCAAAAATAGACTGAAAACTAGCCGTTACGAACTTGCCCAGAATGAATCATCCTAGATGGATCGTCCCACTATGACTGGGAAGTCCCATGGGATGCCTCATTTGGCCAATCTGAAAATCAAACTTTCTATTTTGATCTCAGGATCTCAGGGGTCATCCCACTGCATGGGTCATCCAAAGTGGGTCGTCCCACATCGTGTCATGAGCCAAAATGAAGTATGCCGACTACCCAATGAAAGGGGATGACCCAGATGGGTCGTCCTATTTTGTTGCAACCCAATTTTTCATGCATTTAAGATTCAAAACTTATCAGAACACTTTTAAATGCTCTTAAATAACTTCAAATCAATTGGACACTCTCAAAAAGCTTCGAAAACTTCTTCAACTTACAGAAACTTCAATTTTGACACTCTTAATGAAGCTTTTCAAATTCAATCTTTTGGACTATCTGAAACATCACAAGAACATTCTCTAAAGATAAGAAACATATTAGTAGTTCCCTCAAATGATTTGCAATCATCAAAATTAATTCTTGGAGGAACAATCAATCTCTTTTTGATGATGACAAAATATATGAGTGTTCATAAAATAAGTCCTTAAAGCTCAAAGAATTTGAGTTTGTGAAGCACTTGTAGGAATACAACAAAGATAGAAAATCATGAGATACATATTTTCAATAATTTTTATTTTAATTCATTTTACTGAAACTCATTTGTGAAGGTATCAGAGTTTTTCTAAGGATTATTCTTATTTAGTTAAAATCCTCTCCATTTTTGTATGAAACAGATAAAAATAATCATTTTGATCATTTTAAAAAAGATCTCCCCCTTTCTTATATAAAGAGTGTTCAATTTGTAAAATTTTTCTTATTAAAGCAGAGATGGTTCATAAAAAAATTTTATTCTTCTCTTTCTAGTTATTAATATCAGAGCAATAAATGTGAAACGAATGTTTCTTTCCCTTTTTCTCATTTTGATATCAAATCAAGGATGAAACCAAGAACTAAAAGAGAAGAATTTGGAGTATTTTGTAAAATCAAAAATAAATGTATCGAGGTATTTTGGCATTCATGCAAAAATAAAATTATCAAAAATATCAGAGTACTCAAAAAAAATAGATGTATCAGAGTAATTTTTTAATTAGTATCAAAATAAAAATAAAAATAGATGTATTAGAGTAAAAAATGGGCGTATCAGAGGCGTATCAGTGTAAAATACTATATCAGAGCAAAAAATTTAAACAAAATTCAGATAGACAATACACTACTTTGCAACGAAACTATTCTCCTCCTTTTTGACGTCATCAAAAAAATGGACTAAAGGGAGTAAGATTTTTCATGGTTCTATGTCAGGTATCAGAGTAATAGTGCATTCATTCAAGTACAACAATCATTCATTCATTCATTCATCCAAAAAGAACAGAAGTGAGCCATATAAAATGATAATAATCTCATTCATTAATTACAACAACAGAGAGGTTACAAGAGTCATAATATATATCCATAAGTATAAAGCTCTCATACATCCAATCTACAAAATATAACTAAGTAACCTAATACAAAATGATGAAATCAGTGAGAATAGGCATCGAGCTAAAGATCAAGATTGGTGAAACATGATTAGCCTCATCCTCGACCGAATGGTCTGGTCCGAGAGGAAGATGCCGGAGAACAGAACGCAATGGGCTGAACAAAGGCTGGCTCACTAGATGCAGAGGGTCTAGACTGAAACAGAGTCCTAATAGCATCAAGCTGGGATAAGATCTCCCTCACTGTAAGTCAGAGCCCATCTAGATCAGCAGATACGAAGTCTCTGGAGTCTCTGATGTCTGTTTGAATTAGCTCAAGAGAAGAATGAAGCTGGCTGTAGAGTCTCTCTATCTCTCGAGCTAAATCATCCACTGAGATAAAGTGGTGGTCGAAGTACTCGCTCCTCCTGATAAAGAAACTAAAAACTGTCTAATCTCCCTCTCAATATCAAAAATTCTGTCACTAAACCTGAGTAGAGAGCTTTCCACACTCTTCAGTCTAGTACTCAAATTAAATAAGAGCTCCATCAAAGAAGAAATATGTGGCACGATAACAAAGTTCGAGGAAGGATCAGAAAAAGAACTCAGTGGAGCCTAGCGATCTGCTGCTGCACCAGCTGGAGGATCTGCTACTAAAACTGGTGAGACTGCTGAAGAAACAATCCTGAAATTGCTACTACTGAATAGATAGAATGCCTGCCACTCTCTCAGCCAACATTCCCATCTCATCCTCCCCCAAACTAAAAGATAGCACGGTACGACTTGATGGGGGTACTCTGACTGAGGGTCCTACCTCAGGCTCCGATACAAGATGATCAACTGAACTCTGCCTAGGCACAGGTGAAGATGGACCCTCCCCCTTAGCACACTCATCCTCCTCATCATCCTCCTCCTCAACTGTAGTTGCACGGCCCTTGGCCCAATGGCTATCAACTCTGACAAACCCTATGCACCGAAGGGAGTGATTGTTGTAGGTATCTATGTATGACAGTCTACAAACAATCTCTCCCTCAAAACTCACTCCAAACTTCCTAAAAATCATAGTGAGAGCCATGCATATGACAAGAGAGCCTTGGATATGTTCAAGGCCTCCCTCATGGCATCGATCATCAGAAAAGGTAGGTTCAGAGAAGTCTTAGAAATAACATGGTGCATCAAGCAGATATCTCTACCAGTCATCAAATCATATCTTTCCCCTCTCGGGAAGAAAATCCTAGACACCATATGGTGGAGCAATCTTATCTCCACACTTAGATCTTTGATCTCAATTTTCAGAAATCCTTCTATATCCTCTCTTCCAAGGATAGTCCTGAGTTAAATCTCTATTTTAGATAGCTCATCTAGGCAACTACCCTCATAAAGTAGCTGAAGGAGTCTACCTAGCCTAGGTGCATTTAAAATGATTTAGACTCCCTTCACAACAGACTTCAAAACACCATCAGAGAAAATCAAATTTGAGTAAAATTTCTTGACCAAATCAATATAAACCGGCTCGACAAACTTAAAAAAAATTTCCATCCTTGCTTAATTAATTTTTTTTCCAATAGAAAAACCATCATGCCTCAAAAACTTGAAATCTATATTTCTTTCCAAAGCAACCTTCTTTACAGATAGAGGAATCTTACTTGGAGTGATCGATGGAGATGCTTGGGTTGGCTCTTGTGCTGCCTTCTTCCTCCATTCCTCAGCCTCTAAGGATCTCACTGACTTTCTTCTCTGTGGCAACCTCATTTTGGGGGCCATTGTCCCAAGGAGAGGAGAAAAATCGATCGAGAGGGTAGAGAGGGATGAAAGATGGATGGAAATGAAGAGGAGAAGAGGGTTTCGGGTTGATTGTCATGGATTTTGCAAGTTAGGGCTTGAGTTTATGATGGAGAGTAAGAGGGTATGCCGAGAGAGAGAGTTTGCTCTAGGGTTTAAAATGGAGATCCAAGAATTTGGGTGGTTAACGGGATAGATTTGTGGGATTGTAGCCGGTGGAGAGCTTGGAGAAGGGTTTGGGTATGGGATGAGAAGAGGAGGAAGAAGTACAGTAATTGAGTCACCCCACTTAGGTTTTAAGAGAAAAATTTAAACGGATCGGTTTACTTGAAATACATTTGCCTGATCAATTGGGATGCCCCACATAGGTCATCCCATCCAAGAAAGGTTCAGATGATGAAAAAAAATTTAAAAATAAAAAAAATTCAAAAAAAAATAAAATAGATCATATCAAGTTGAGATGATCATGAGGAGTTCAGATAAATTTTGGTATAATTTTTGATTGAATATTTTAATAAAAAAAAATTTGAAAAGGTATCTGAATAGTATTGATAATTTTTAATTATCTTGAAAAAATCTCAAAAAAAGATAGATGACTTTCAAAATTAAGATAATGATGTCAAAAAATTTTAAAAGAATTTTGGAAGTAAAATTATGATTGAAGTTCAAGCAGAAGGATCTAAGATGCCAAATTTTCTTCTAATTTCATAAAATTTATTTTCATTAAGTACTTTGATGAAAATATCAGCTAATTGATTTTTAGTATTTATGTATTCAAGTGTTATGTCATTATTTTGAATATGTTCTCTTATGAAATGATGTCTAATTTCAATGTGTTTGGATCTAGAGTGTTGAATTGGATTTTTGATCAAATTGATGGTACTAGTATTATCATATTTTATGAGGATATTTTTAAGTTCAATACCAAAATCTATGAGTTGTTGCTTAATCCACAGGATTTGAGAACAGCAACTTCTAGCTACAATGTATTCGACCTCGATCGTAGACAATGCCACTGAATTTTACTTCTTGCTGAATCAAGAGATTAAGTTTACTCCTAAAAATTAGCAAGTTCTATTAGTACTTTTCCTATCTAGTTTACATCCAACAAAGTTTATATCTAAATAACCTTTTAAGTCCATAAAAAATTATTTTGAAAACCAAAGACCTAGGTTTTGTGTTCCTTTTCAATATCTAAAAATTCTCTTAACAGTATTTAAATGAGATTCCTTAGGATTTGATTGATATCTAGCACACATGCATACATTGAACATTATATCAGGTCTACTTGCAATCAGATATAATAGAGAACCTATCATGCCTTTATACAGCTTTGAATCAACACTTTTACTATGCTCATCTTTTTCTAATTGACAGAAAGGGGTCATAGGTGTACTTACAATTTTTGAGCTCTCCATTCCAAATTTTTTTAATAGTTCTCTTGTGTACTTACTTTGGGTGATGGAGATCTCTTCCTTCATTTGCTTAATCTGGAGTTCGAGGAAGAAAGTAAGTTCTCCCATCATGCTCATCTCGAATTCTCCCTGTATGAGCTTGGCAAACTCTTGACATAAATCTTCATTAGTAGATCCAAATATAATGTCATCAACATATATCTGTATCACTAAAATTTTTTTATCTTTTCTTTTTATAAATAGAGTTGTATCAATTTTTTTTAAAAAAAATTATTTTCTGATAAGAACTTACTTAATCTTTCATACTAAGCCCTAGGAGCTTGTTTTCATTCATACAATGCTTTGTTTAATTTAAATATATGATCTAAAAATTTATGACTTTCAAAACCTGAAGGTTGTTCTACATATACTTCTTCAACAATATAACCATTTAGAAAAGTACTCTTAACATCCATTTGAAATAGTTTAAAATTCATAAAGTAAGCAAAAGCAAGTAACATTCTTATTACTTCTAGTCTAGCAACATGAGCAAATATTTCATCAAAATCAATTCCTTCTTATTGATTATATCTTTTAGCAACTAATCTTACTTTATTTCTTATTATATTTTCATCTTTATCTAATTTATTTTTATATACCCATTTAGTTCTTATTATAGGGTGATTTTTAGGTCTAGCAACTAGTGCCCATGCATTATTTCTTTTAAATTGATTTAGCTCTTCTTGCATGGTAATTATCTAGTTATGATCTTTTTCAGCTTCATCTATTGTTTTAGGTTTTAGATATGAAATAAAAGCTATATAATTACAAACATCTCTAAGTGAGGATCTAGTTCTTTATGCTGGATCACCAATTATTAATTCTTTGGGGTGATTATGGACATACCTCCATTCTTTTGGAAGATTATCTGTATCTTAGGGTTGTTCTTAAATATTCTGATCATTGATACTTTCATCCTTATATTTTTCATCCAATTGATCTTTGCTTCGCTCATATGAGTTATTGATGGTGAGCTCTTTCATTCCATCTTTTATGATACCTGCATTATCAGCATCCTCTCTCTTTCTTAATGGAAGATCATTAGTTTCATCAAAAATTATATGAATTGACTCTTCCACTACTAGTATTCTTTTATTAAATACTCTAAAGGCTTTGCTAGAAGTGGAATAGTTAAGAAAGATAGCTTTATCAAATTTAGCATCAAATTTGCCTAAGCTATATTTGCCATTATTCAAAACCAAACACCGACAACCAAAAATATGAAAATAACTTATATTAAGTTTTCTATCTTTCCATAATTCATGAGATATTTTCTTAAAAATAGATCTTATTAAAGCATGATTTAAAATATAACATGCTGTGTTAATTGCCTCTGTCCAAAAATATTTTGGGAGTTTGCTTTCATATAGTATGGTACGGGCTATTTCTTCTAGGGTTCTATTTTTTCTTTCAACAACTCCATTTTGTTGTGGTATTCTAGGTGCTGAGAAGTTATGATCTATGTCCTTTTCATCATAAAATTTTTCAAAATCTTTGTTTTCAAATTCAGGGCCATAATCACTTCATATAGAAACAATTGGCAAATCTTTTTCATTCAAAACCTTTTGATAAAACTTAAAGAAAGCTGAAAATACTTCATCCTTCGAAGCTAAAAATAAAACTCAAGTAAAACGTAAAAAATCATCAATAATTATAAAATCATATCTTTTTTCTCTTAGACTAGTTGTTCTTATAGGACCAAATAAATCCATATGTAAGAGCTCTAAAGGTTTAGAAGTTGAAATAATGTTCTTAGATTTAAAAAAACTCTTATTTGTTTACCTAATTGACATGCATCACAAATTTTATTTTTGTCAAAATTAATTTTTGGCAAACCAAAAATTAAATCTTTTTGCATGATTTTAGAAAGTGTGCATACTAATATGTGCAAGCCTACAGTGTCAAAGCCAACAAGTCTCATTAATTTTAGCATTCATGGCCACAAGACATTACATATTTCATAAGGATAGATCATCCAAATCAACTATGTATACATTGTCATGCCTATATCCAATGAATCTAATACTAACATCAGTGGCACTAGTTACAATACACATAGATGATTCAAAAATTACTTTATAATCTTTATCACATAATTGACTAATACTTAAAAGATTATGCTTAAGACCATCTACAAGTAATATATTTTCAATACAAATAGGAGTAATACCAATGTTATCAATATCGATGATCTTCTCTTTGCCATATCTCCAAAAGTGACCATCCCAACATTCTTGGCTTCCAATGTGATGAATTAAGATTCATCACCAATCATGTGTCTTAAGCATCCACTGTCGAGATACCACTTTCATTTTGTTGCTTGGAATGCAAGACACACCTGCACACATGAAATCAAATTTTAATCTTAAGTACCCAAACTAACTTCGGTCCTTTGGGGTTAGTCATAATGGTTTCTTTAGGAACTCATATTTTTTTAATATTTTTAGTATCAAATTTATTTGATAAACATAAATAAGCTTTATGCCCTACCTTGCCACATCTAAAATAAATAATATTTGGCAGTTTTCTTGTAGATGCATTGACAAAAATATTTTTCAAAAATTTTTGCTTTCTTAGAGTGTTATAGCCAAGTCCGACTTTATCATATATAGCTTTTTGACTGTTAATGATCATCTGAAGTTTGTTTGAACTTAATGTAAATCTGTCAACTATAGGTTTTAACTTGGTTACCTTTTCTTTTAGTTTTTGACTTTCTTTTACAAGAGTTTCATTTTGACTAAAAAGTTCATCTTTTTCTTTTATTAGAGACTGATTCTTAGTTGTAATTCTTCATTTTTCTTTTCAACTTCTTCTTTTTCCTTAGCTAATGCATGGTTTCCTGATTTTAGATTTTTATATTTTATTCCTAATTCTTTTAGATCATTCAAAAGTTTATGAAAAGCTTCTAATAGTTCATCATAAATAAATTTATTTTGAGTTTCGGATGTTATCTCATTTTCATGTGCCATAAGGCATAGGTTGGCTTCTTCATGAGATTCTTCATCAGTGGTGGAGTCATCACTATCGCTCCATGTAACCATTATAGCCTTCTTCTTCTTGAACTTCTTTTAGCCTTTTTTTAGCTGGGGGCATTCTGATCTGAAGTAGCTGGCTTCTTGTATTTATAGCAGATGATGGGCTATTCCTTTTCTTTTTCTTTGCTCGGCCATCCCTTGACTGGTGGTCTTCTCTTGGTCCCTTGTCTTTTTCTCCTCATGAAGTATCTAAATTTTTTGGTAATCAAGGCCAAATCCTAATCCTCACTATTGTCTGATTTTTTTGTGTCTTCTTCTTCCTGAGCTGTCGACTTAAGAGCTATGGTCCTCTTTCTTCTAGTTTCCTCCTCAGTGTGTTGCTTCATGGTCAGTTCGTGAGTTATGAGGGATCCAAACAGCTCCTCTAATGGTAGAGTATTCAAATCCTTGGCCTCTTGGATTGTAGTGACTTTTGCCTCCCATTATCTTGTTGGAAAATATATCTTAAAGTCAATCATCTAAGTGGTAGATGATTGAAATTAGTATATGAATTTTTAATAATAATTATTATTTGACAGGTTCATTATAAAAATTTTATCTTCCTTAAATGAAATCTTAAATTATGATGAAGTCCTTAGAACCACAATCAATCGATAAAGGAGGATTTATCGGATGGTTCTTAAATTATTCACGATCAAATGATAAGTTATTAACAAGGATGATAACTTATCAAGTGTAGGTCGTTGTATACCATATGCATTGGTTGTCCTCATAACAACTGGTGTGGAGACACTGGTATGGCATCCAAGTGAGATGTAGCAGTACATCTACATTGAATGTGTCCAATGTAACACTCTACTATCAAGAGCAATTAGCTAAGGTCAATGGGTATAAGTGTCCCTCCGACCTGAGATCACCACGGTGACTTGCAAGCAACTCATTGTGCTTTGGTGCCAAACTGTCTGTATTTTTAATATAGGTTTGAAATATTTTTAGGTACAGTCAAGTACTTGTGAAGTCGGTGTATGAGTCAAGATGGGATTGATCACTCCTGATTAACTTCAGAAAGAGAATGTCTCGCTGTGTTTCAATTTAGCAAAATCTAAGCCTGGATAATCCTCGTGAGAAGTCACGGGATTTACAAAATTTTGAGATATAATAGAGATGACTTATATGAGTAATTGACAGCATACTTAAAGTTGTCTTGAGCATTATTGATCAAAAAGATAAATTATACGGTAACCATGGGTCAGGGTTCTCAGAATGTTGTTTTGCATACATTCAACATATCTGGACGTCGGAAATCATTGCTAGATGGTTACTTCAACTGGTACAGGAATTGGTTCCTGTGCTATCGACTTAGGTTCGAACCTATAGGGTCACACACATAAGAAGTTGTAACCTAATCAGATGGTTAATCGATAATTAAGAATCGTTCTTAGGTCAAACGATCAATGTGATTGATGTTTGACCTAATGCAAGTGTTGCAGGAGGATCGATTAGCAATTGGATTGCTAATTGGCTCAATCTGATTGAGCAATTGGATTGAGATCAAGTCTAATTGAATTTGATTCAATTAAAATTAGTTTGGATTTAATTAGATTAATTTTAATTGATTTATTGGATACGTCAGTTGCAAGGGAGAACAAGTCCCTGTTCGACTTGGACTTGTATGCACCTAATTCTTAATTAAGTTAGAATTTAAATCAAAATTAAATATAATTTAATCTAATTTAATTAGACTCTTAGTTGGACTAGGATCACCATTAATTAGATTGTAATTAATTTGGATTGGGTTCAAAGTGTTTGACCTAATCTACATAAGAATCCTAGTTAGACTAGGATTCCATATCATCTCTTATGCCACCTAAGAAATCTCAAGCCCACGCCCACTAATTAATTTTTAGATATTTTTCTATGATATCCACATCTAAGGAATATTATCTCACACCACTTATTCTAGAGATTTGAATTAAATTTGATTTGGTTCATTGTGGAAAGTGATTTGGTTAATTATAGAAAGTGGTTTAGGCATATTCTTTTTTTGAAAGAGTCCCTCTTCACAAGGACTCTTCCCTCCTCTCTTGCGCCAACTTTCCCCAAGCCTATCCTATCATTTTGTCACCCCTTTTAAGCATCTTATCCTGATCTCCACAAACTTTTTAAGGGAGGGGGCGTCCAAGAGTTGGATGCCCCATGGACTCCTTGATTGATTAGGTCTTTTGATCTAATCTACCATATAAAAAGTTGCCACCCCATATGCTATCAAATAAGAGTCAAAAATTTATGGTTTTTATACAAAAAAACCAGAGGAGAAAGAGAATGGCATGGGTGGTTTGAGGTGCTAATATCCTTGGAGGAAAGTCTTCAATCAAGAGATCAAACGTTGATGTCTTGTAGAAACAAAAGGTAAGAGAGAAGATTGTTTTCTCTTATTGTTTTCTTTTCAGATTATTTTCTCTTTATTTTTTATGTTTTTATATGATAAAAATTTGAGAGAGAAAGAGGGATGGCATGGTGGATTCATGCTCTAATGAGTTGGTGCATGGTGATCTAATTTTGGACATGATCTGATTATGTTCTGATGAGAGAAGAAGAAGAAAAGAAGGTCTTCTCTTAAGATTTCTTTTAGAACCCTTCTTCTCCATAAATCATGAGATTTTTTTATGAGAAAAATCTGATATCATAAGATCTAAAAATTTAGAAAATATCTAGAGAAGAAGGTCTTCTCATGTCCTAGCATAGAGATGTTCTCAGGATATCAATCGTTGATGTACTAAAAGAGAAAATCTGTCTTCTCTTAGAACCTTTTCATATTACATATTATTTCAGATTTTAGGAAGATCAAAGGGTTTGACTTCTCCCTTATTCCTCCTCATATTTTTCATCTCTTGGAATGTCCAAGAGATTCGAAGAATATTTTTAGATTAACCATCCGGAGGGATCTACAAGAAGCTAGCACTTCGAGCGGATCTTCATTCGACGAATCTTCGATTTTGTTGCAGCCTTGTGTGGATCACCTGTAGAGGCTGGATGCATGTGTGGCTCCAAAGATAATAAAAAAAATCAACCACGGAGTTCTCAACCCGCATGAAGGTAAGAGATCTGATCTCTTCTCTAATCTAGATGTGATCTAGGTTTTAGATCTAAAACTATTTTAGATCTAGGGTATTGATTTGATCAATACCAAAGTTTTTATTTTTTAATTTATAAATATAATATGACATGTTATAGGTCTTTATTATAGGATTTAGTAATTTTATTATATACTTTTGTAGATTAAATTATTTAATTTACATGTTCTACTACATTATATTTTAAAAATATTTTGAAATTCATGCATGAAACCCTGCATCTTTTTCCAACAGTGGTATCAGAGCATCTAGGTTCTTTTATAACATGTTCATAATTATATTAAAATAAATCTAAAAAATAAAATAATGATCGCACGGACTGTAGGTTGTCCTGCTGTAAGGTTTACCCCTTACAGTGCAAAGGTTGCCCTGATACATTGCGATCTAGAAAATTTAAAAGAGTTTAAATAAATCTTGTCATGAATATTTTAGATTAGGTCTATTTTATTTCATGAAACTTTATGTAATGTACATAGATTAAAAATCTGCCAAGAACAGGATCTTATGAAGGTTCTATTTGCTTATCGGGCCAGCCCGACCAGCAATCTAGCTTGACTAAAAAATTGGCTCAATTATTTTTTTGATTGATTTTAATTATTAGTGTTTGTTAGTGAAATAAGCCGACCCATTTTTGAAATGAGTCGACCTATTTAGTAAAACAACACTAAATTGTATTAAATCTTTCAAAGGTTGAAAATGGTTTTCAAAATGCCGAACCCCAACCCTCAACCATGAACTTAATTAAAAGAATTAAGTGTTTGTTTAGGATCTAGGTTTGTGATTTAAAGATCCTAAGATAATTTCATAAAACATGGGTTAAAGGGTAATGGGTTAGCTTTGATCAGGTCATTAACTGGGTTAGACCTAGGGTTAAATTAAATATGGACTAAGTTAAGAAATTGATCAAATCTAATTAAAAGTTAATTAGGATTAGGTCATTTCTATAGATCACTTCAATAGTTGTAGTTGATCAAAGTCCATATATCTAACAAATGGACACTGATCGTGGCTCAACGGCTAAGCCCGAGTCTTTAGGCAGACCAAATCAAAACTGATAAATCAGTTGGTGTCTAATGTAAACCTGATCGATGGTTTTTAATTGGGAGCCTGCTTATCTAGCCATTTCTTATGGTGTCTAAGGCAAACTTTGGCAGACCCTCCCACCGATCATACTTATCTGACCAATGTGGTTAATCAGATCTTGATTAGGTTGCTCATTGATTCATGCTAACCCATGTCACATAGGAAATCAGTGAGTCTGATTTCATTCAGTGAGACTGATCTAGGTGCCCATGGATCAAATTTGATCTTAGTCCTTGTTAATGACTTGAAAAGTCAGTGGGAGGACTTGACTTAGTGAAGTCAGTGGGAGCAAATTGGTCCATATCCTTTCTATCCTTAAATCACTAATAATTTTAAATCTTCTAAAATTATTAAGTCCTTAAAATGATAAAGTTATGGAGATAACTGAGTCATAGCCTCCCATTAAGGTGTTTGATAATGGGTCCATTAACTCAATAATCATTGCAGACCCAAAGGCCTGGTGCTTGTTGACTAATAAAATTATCACTCATCATATGACGACTTGGAAGTGTCTCTCTAATAGTGGTTAGGTTAGCCAACCAAAGTTGGACTTAATCATTCATTGGTTAGATGTATCAAGTATGGTCATGTTAATGGTTGGACCTAACCAAATCCTTATAGTGGAGGCCAAAGCCTACTGATTAGGTTTCTGAGGTAAAATTAAATTACTAAAAGTTGTTTGAAGAAATAATTGGTTAATGAACCTACCCGTAGATGCAGATGGGTTGGCCGACCAAAGTTGGGCATGTCTGTAGTCTATGTGGATTCTAGTACCTACTAGAAAATTAAAGTAATTTTTTAAATTGGAGGTAGAGACTATCAATTTGAACAAAATAGTGGGAGAACCTTGAGACTAAAGTCCAAGTCTCTAGGCTTAAAATAATTCATATACATTAGGTCATTGTTCTCTTTTCTCAAAATAAGGCTAAACTTTAATTGCTCCAATCGCTGTTAGACAGTGATGACTTATGGGACCCAACTTTGTCAATTAGTATCGAAAGTTGAACTTGGCTCAGCAATACGAAGGGGTTCGTATTGGGGCTTCTTAGTCCAGTCAAAACAATTAGTTCAAAACTGATCCAAATCAGGCATGTTACTTCTACTGTAAGAAGCAGGGTCATAGGAAGAAGAATTGTCTTGCTTCTCTTGACCATAATAGGCGGAACAAGAGAAAGGAGCAAGAGTTGCTCATCAAGGATGTTATATAATAACACCTTAAAGTTTTTCTATGAAATTCTACTACCTAGGTATTAGATACCGATGGTCTTATGCAATTTATTGCTAGGACTACAAGTAAGTGAAATGTTTGAAAATGGTGAGAAATTCTTGAATGTTAGGGATGGAAGTCTTATTCCAATCCTAACTTTAGGAATTACAGAGCTTATTTTCAAATATCGTCATTTAGAGTAATTGTTACTATTGTCCATTGTTTATGATGAATGTAACCTTTGTTGGCCTTTTGGCCAAAGATGATTATCATTCATTAATAAAGGAAGATTATTGTGATAGTATTATGAATAATGTTACAATAATACATGGATAATAAGGAAATAACATTTAACATTTACACAGCCTATTAAGTGTAATGTACACATCCAAGTTAGATAATGTCATGAAAGTCTATCTTTGGCTTAGTCATCTTGACAAGAACAGGATAAATGGATTAGTTTGAGAGAAAAACCTCAACATCAATGATTGTGAATCATTGATAGCCTGTGAGTATTATCTTTTTGAAAAGATGACAAAGTCACCTTTTAATGAAAAAGATGAAGGAGCTGATAAAGTTCTAAGTCTCATACATAGTGATGTATGTGGACCTGTGAACTTAAGTGTCAGAGGAAGATATTAATATTTTATTACAGATGACCTATCTAGACATGGGTGCATCTGGCCTAAATCATTTGAAATATTCAAATGATTCAATAATGAAAGATTGAAACAAACTGGATAAGGTGTTAGAACTTTTCAATCAGATCGAGAAGGTGAATACTTATCCAGTGAGTTTGTGACATATCTAGGAGAGAATTGGATTCTCTCTCAGTGAATTCCTTTTTGGAACAAAGTATATCCGAAAGGAGAAGTTGAACTTTGTTAGACATGGTTCAATCCACAATAGGGTTCACTTCTCTACTTGTTTCAGAATTATGCTCTTGTGTGATTACCTATTTTACTCTGAAAATATACTGAGCAAGTCTGTTGTGCAAATTCCATATGAGATATGGATCGGGCATAGACCTAGACTCTCTCACCTTTGGGTTTGAAGTTAATCGGCCTATGTCAAAGATTTGCATATAAATAAACTTGGTTCTTGGTCTAATAGGTGTTTAAGGGTTACTAATTCTATCATGCTCAAGAACATAAGATGCTCATCAGTAGTAGGACATTCCTTTTGAAAAGGAGTTCCTTAGAAAAGGAACTGATGCCTATCAAGTTGAACTTGGAAGTTTGACGGGTAGAAAATGAACCGACATAATCTAGTAAATCTACAGAACCGGATTTGATTAGATCAAACTTGGAGCCCATTAAAGTAACACCTTTAAGGAGATCTAGTAGAGTACCATATTAGCTGGACAAACACTTCAGTGTCTAGGTCTGGGACGATGATCCTATTGAGCTCGATGAGATCAACAAGGATTCGATCACCTATAGGGATGCAATGCAGTGGTCTAACTTTGAGAAGTGGCTTGGAGCTATTAAATCCAAATTGAAGTCCATAAAAATCAATAGTGTATAGACACTAGATGATTCACCTGAAGGGATAAAACCCATTAGGTGTGAATGAATTTTTCAAAAGGATCAAAGTAGCACAAACAAGAAGGTGGAGACCTATAAAGCCCGTTTTCACTATTATCCCAGAGTTGGAATATATGTTTTGAACATATGTCTTTGTTATGAACAAAGAGGAACCCTGCATTTATAAGCGGACAAAATATTCTATAGTGTTATTCCTTGTGTTGTCTGTGGATGAAATTCTCTTAATCGGGAATGGCATTCCAGCATTGCAAAGAATAAAGATTTGGGTATCATCTAATTTCTCCATGTTCAAGACCAAATATGGTATACTCACTAATGGTAGTGAGCAGATACTAGTCTGATCTAAGTAAGAATCACTGGAAGATTATATGGACAATCCTTAAGTATTTGAGAAATACTAAAGATGAGTGACTCAAATATGAAAATACTGACTTTAAACATGTGGATGTTTCGATTTCAGTCAGATCAAGATGATAACAAGAAAGTGTCGAATCATACCCTAATTATAGGAGCAATTTGCTGGAAAGGTTCCAAGTAGAATACTTTAGTCTACTCAGTTAATGATGTAGAGTACATCGTAGCATATGATACTGCCATGTAAGCTATGTAGTTGCTGAGCTTCATTAGCAGGTTGGGAGTGGCACCCTCCACTGATGGTCCAGTCCTATCGTAGCACTGGAGCCATAAATCTGGCTAAAAAACTGAAGGACCAGCATACTCTGTATTGCTATCATTTTTGATTTTAGATCAGGGTGACATCGATCTTTGGAAGATCGATGATAAAGGAGAACTTGACCGACCCATTTGCTGAGGCCTCAAAACTAAGAAGTTCTATGAACTCAAGTGGAAGATAGGATATTTGATATCGTTTTGATTAGCTTTAGTATAAGTGAGAGTTGTTGGAAAATATGTCTTAAAGTCAATCATCTAAGTGGTAGATGATTGGAATTAGTATATGAATTATCTAATAATAATAGTTATTTGTCAGATTCATCATAAAAATTTTATCTTCTTTAAATAAACTCCTAAATTATGATGAAGTCCTTAAAACTACAATCAATCGATAAAGGAGGATTTATCGAATGGTTCTTAAATTATTCATGATCAAATGATAAGTTATTAACAAGGATAATAACTTATCAAGTGTAGGTCGTTGTATGCCATATGCGTTGGTTGTCCTCGTAACCAAGTGATGTGGAGACACTGGTATGGTATCCAGATGAGATATAAGAGTACATCTACATTGAACTTGACCAATGTAACACTCTAGTGTCAAGAGTAGTTAGCTACGACCAATAGGTATAAGTGTCCCTTCGACCTGAGATCACCATGGTGACTTGTACTAACACTCTAGTGTCAAGAGTAGTTAGCTACGGCCAATAGGTATAAGTGTTCCTTCGACCTGAGATCACCATGGTGACTTGCAAGCAACTCACTATGCTTTGATGTCGGACTGCCTGTATTTTTAATATAGGTTCAAAAAGTTTCTGGGTATAGTCAAGCACTTGTGAAGTCGGTGTATGAGTTAAGCTGAGATTGACCACTCCTGATTAACTTCAGGAAGAGAATATCTTATTGTGTTTCAATTTAGCAAAATCTAGGCCTGGGTAATCCTCGTGAGGAGTCACGGGATTTGCAAAATTTTGAGACATAATAGAGATGACTTATATGAGTGATTGACAGCATACTCGAAGTTATCTTGAGAATTATTGGTTAAAAAGATGAATTATACGGTAACCATGGGTCAGGATTCTTAGAATGTTATTGTTGCTACTAGATTGATTTTGATGATTACAAAACAGATTGAAGGGATACAAATAATTTTAAATTGAAAAAGTCCTTATGCTCTTCAAGGGCAAAATCATAATTTCACTAAAATCCTGATTTGATAGTATCATTTGATAGAACAAATGATTTGTAAACTATTGGTGAAAATTTTATTGTATTTGGACTTATATTTTTGAAGTTATGAAGGTTTGAAGTGCATGAGTCGACTCATGAGTCAACTCATGGCACTGTGAGCTGATTGGCACGAAAAAATTCTCCTTGGCACGCTAGTTTTCTGGCTTGGCACGACCTGTGAGTCGACTCATGAGTCGACCCCTGCTGATCTGAGCCAAGAATTTCTAGAAACGCATTCTCTGGTAAATGCAACAGAAGTCGACTCATGAGTCGACTCCTGATGCATGAGTCGACTCATGAGTCGACCCCTGCGACGGAAAATGTCAGCAACGGCTATTTTTTTGCCCGTTTTAATTGCCTTTTATGCCTTCTAAAATTGCTCAAACGGCTCTTTATCTGCCTAAATTATTTTCTCTTGCTTCTAATGTCATAAAATGCTTTAAATGTTGAAAAAAATTGCAGATTAAATAGCAGATCAAACGTGAAATCAAAAACGAGAAAAATGAGAGAGAGGATCCAAAATCTGCACGAAAAAGCCTGAGATCAACGAAATATCCAAAAAAAAAAAGAGAGAGGATCCACAATATACAAGAGAGATTATGAAAGAGAAAAACAAGAGCATTCAAAGAGAGGATCTTTCAAGCCTATTGTTCAAACTTGATCTAGAGATCTTTCAAAGCTTTCAAGAGATCTTCAATCAACAATCAACCTCTTCTCAAGCATTCATTCAAGCGTTCATCCACTTTGAGAAAATCCGAAAAGGGGTTCTTCATTTGAGTAAAGTTTTTATTGTTATATTTGCTCATTTAAGGAGCTGTTATTGTATTAATCTATGCTCAAAATTTTCTAACTCTTTGTGAGTTTTTGTTCTTATTTTTGGAGGATTTCCAAAATAAGAAAAGGTTGATCCGAACCTGAAATCGGAGTGTTTTGGGTTTACTTGTACCCGAAAAATAAGTGATCTAGCTTGGGATAGCTAGTATCGGAGTTTTCGACGTTTTGTATTCAGGTTGAATACAAGTATAGTGGATTGAAATTCTCAAGTAGGAGCTTGAGGAGTGGATGTAGGTGCAAGGTTAGCACCGAACCACTATAAATCCTTGTGTTTGTGGTGTGCTTTATCGCTTCACTTTATTTCTTTATTATATCCTTGCATTCCTATTTTAGGTATTTAATATTGAATTAAAATCTTTGTCTTGTTCATCATAAGTAATTAATCAATTCTAAAACTTTTAGAAACCCAATTCACCCCCCCTCTTGGGTTGCATAGCTGGGCAACAAGTGGTATCAGAGCCCGATGCTCTAGCCCTTCTTTGATCTAACAATCAAAGAGCCAAAGATCTATGGCAACCCATGTTGGTACTTCTCTAGCCGAGAGGCAATCAACAAACCGACCTCCACTTTTTAATGGGTCTAATTACACCTATTGGAAAGCTCGGATGAAGATTTTCATACAAGCACTCAACTATGATATGTGGAGTATCATAGTGAACGGTCCTCACACACCCACCAAGATTATAGATGGTGAGGAGTCAACCAAACCCAAGAAAGAATGGGATGAGGTTGACAAGAAATTGGCACAATTAAATGCCAAAGCCATGAATGTTCTTTATTGTGCACTAGATGCTAGTGAATTCAATCGCATTTCTACTTGTGCATCTGCTAAAGAAATATGGGATAGATTAGAAGTAACCCATGAGGGAACAAATCAAGTAAAAGAGTCTAAAATAAACATGCTTGTACATAAATATGAATTATTCAAAATAGAGCATGATGAGTCCATAACTGCTATGTTTACTCATTTTACTGATATAATCAATGGTTTAAAGAGTCTTGGCAAATCTTATACTAACAGTGAACTTGTAAGGAAGATTCTCAGGTCACTGCCAAGAACTTGGGAAGCCAAGGTGACTGCCATCCAAGAAGCAAAGGACTTGAACACTCTACCTCTAGAAGAGCTTCTTGGATCCTTGATGACTCATGAACTTAGCATGAAGCAACATCAAGAGGATGAAGTCAAAAAGAAAAGAACCATTGCCCTCAAATCCACAACTTCGCCTGATTATGAAACGGATGACTCTGGAGATGAAGAACAGGATGAAGAGATGGCACTCATCACCCGAAAATTTAAGAAGTTTCTAAGAAAAAGAAAACAGGGGATGAGAAAGAAATTCACAAAAGGGGAACAAAGCAAAGAAAAAGAGAAAGATCAACCCCTTACATGCTACGAGTGCAAGAAGCCGAGACATTTCAGATCCGAATGTCCACAACTGAAGAAAGGTCCCAAAAAGTTCAAAAAGAAGGCAATGATGGCAACTTGGAGTGCGAGTGATGACTCAAGCTCCGACGAGGAAACCTCAACAGAACAAGCCAACCTGTGCCTGATGGCACACGAAAATGAGGTAACTTCTGAATCCACTAGTGAATTCACATTTGAAGAATTGCATGAAGCATTCTATGATTCAATTGATGAATTAAAGAAACTAGGGAAGAAAAACAAAGAACTGAAATTGGAATATCAGTCCTTAGTGAAACAAACTGAAATTCTTTCAATTGAAAAATTCACCTTGAGTCAAGAAAATCAAAACTTAAAGGATGAAATTAACAAGCTGAAATCTATAGTAGATAAGTTCACCTTAAGTTCAAACAAACTAAATATGATCCTTGAAAATCAGAAAGCTATATATGATAAGGCTGGACTTGGCTATAAACCTCTGAAGAAACAAAAGTTTCTGAAGGATATTTATATAAATTATTCAAGTAACAAGTCTACAAATATTACTTGTTTCAAATGTGGTAGAATAGGACATAAATCATACACATGCCTTAAATCTACAAATACAACTATAAAGAAAATATGGGTTCCAAAAGGAACCATTCTGACTAACCCAAAAGGACCCAAGAAAGCTTGGGTACCTAAGACAGAGACTTGACCTTTGCTTGCAGGTGTGTCTAGCATCCCAAGAAGGAAACAGAAAATGGTATCTTGACAGCGGATGCTCGAGACACATGACTGGTGATGAATCACAATTCATCACGCTTGATGCTAAGGATGGAGGGATGGTCACCTTTGGAGATAATGGCAAAGGAAAGATCATCGGGATAGGTAACATTGGTATCACTCCCTCCAAATACATTGAGAATGTTTTACTAGTTAAAGGTTTAAAGCATAACTTACTTAGCATTAGTCAATTCTGTGATAAAGGATATAAAGTAGTTTTTGAATCATCTGTTTGCATTGTGACTAGTCCTATTAACGATGGCATTAAATTTATAGGACATAGGCATGGCAATGTTTATATGATAGATTTGAATGACTTAGCCAAATTAGACATACAATGCCTAGTATCCTTGAATGCTAAAATCAATGAGACTAGTTGGCTGTGGCATCGTATACTTGCACATATCAGTATGCATTCTCTTTCAAAATTAATTAAGAAAGATTTAGTTCTCGGTTTGCCAAAACTGAATTTTGAAAAGGATAGAATTTGTGATGCATGCCAATTAGGTAAACAAACTAGAGTATCATTTAAATCCAAAAACACTATTTCAACTTCTAGACCATTAGAGCTCTTACATACGGACTTATTTGGACCAACAAGAACCATCAGTCTAGGAGGAAAACGATATGGCCTTGTAATTATAGATGATTACTCTCGTTTTACTTGGATTTTCTTTTTGGCTCACAAAAATGAAACTTTTCATATTTTCACTAAATTTCATCGAAAAGTCTCTAATGAAAAAAGTTTTTCAATTCAAAATATTAGAAGTGATCATGGAACTGAATTTGAAAATCAAGATTTTGAAAATTTTTATGATGAAAATGGAATTGGCCATAACTTCTCTGCTCCTAGGACACCCCAACAAAATGGGGTAGTTGAAAAGAAAAACAGAACCTTAGAAGAAATGGCCCGTACCATATTGTGTGAAAGCAATCTTCCAAGATATTTTTGGGCGGAAGCAATTAACACAGCATGTTACATTTTAAATCGTGCTTTAATTAGACAATTTTTAAAGAAAACCCCCTATGAACTTTGGAAAGGAAGAAAACCAAATATTGCATATTTTCATATTTTTGGTTGCCGATGTTTTGTATTAAATAATGGCAAAAAAAAACTTGATAAATTTGATGCAAAATCAGATGAAGCAATCTTTCTAGGTTACTCCTCTACTAGCAAAGCATTTAGAGTTTTCAACAAAAAAACTTTAGTAGTTGAGGAGTCTATACATGTTGTTTTTGATGAATCTAACGATCTTCCTTCAAGGAAGAATGAGGGTGTTGATGATGCAGATCTACTAATAGAAGGTATGAAGGAGATCACTCTGAAAGATTCAGCAACTCCAAAAGACAAGGATCAAGAAGACGAACAAAATGAAAGAGGTGAAGAAATTCAAGAACAACCTCAAGGTACAAATGACCTACCCAAGGAATGGAGGTATGTTCACAACCATCCTAAGGAGTTAATTATTGGTGACCCTATGCATGGGGTAAAAACCCATTCTTCACTAAGAGATGCAGTTAATCATTGTGCTTTTGTATCTCATCTTGAACCTAAAACTTTTGAAGAAGCTGAAAATGATCATAATTGATTAATGCTATGCAAGAGGAACTTAATCAATTTGAAAGAAATAATGTTTGGACCTTAGTATCAAGACCTAAAGATTATTCAATAATTGGCACAAAATGGGTCTTTAGAAATAAATTAGATGAGCATGGAAATGTAATTAGAAATAAAGCAAGACTGGTTGCTAAGGGATATAATCAAGAAGAAGGAATTGATTTTGATGAAACATTTGCACCTGTTGCTAGATTAGAAGCTATTAGACTTCTACTTGCATATGCTTGCTTTATGAAATTCAAATTATTTCAAATGGATGTTAAAAGTGTATTTTTAAATGGATATATCTCTGAAGAAGTATATGTAGAACAACCACCTGGATTTGAAAATCATGCTTTTCCTAATCATGTCTTTAGATTAAATAAAGCTTTATATGGATTAAAACAAGCACCTAGAGCATGGTATGAAAGGCTAAGCAAATTTCTAATGAATAATGGTTTTTCAAGAGGTAATGTAGATACAACCCTATTTATTAAAAGAAATCAAAATGATATGCTAATTATACAAATTTATGTTGATGACATAATTTTTGGGTCTACTAATGAATCCCTTTGTCAAGACTTTGCTAAGCTTATGCAGGGGGAGTTTGAGATGAGCATGATGGGAGAACTCACCTTCTTCCTCGGACTCCAAATCAAACAATCAAAAGAGGGAATCTCCATCACCCAAAGCAAGTACACCAAGGAACTACTCAAAAGATTTGGAATGAAGAACTGCAAACCAATTGGCACACCAATGAGTCCCTCATGTAAGCTTGACAAGGATGATGAAGGTAAAAGCGTAGACTTAAAATACTATAGAGGTATGATTGGCTCATTATTATATTTAACTGCAAGTAGGCCTGATATCATGTTTAGTGTTTGTTTATGTGCTAGATATCAATCTAATCCTAAAGAATCTCATTTGAATACTGTTAAAAGAATCCTTAGATACTTAAATGGTACACAAACTCTAGGGTTATGGTACTCTAAGGACTCACAAATTAATTTATTAGGATATTCAGATGCTGATTTTGCTGGATGTAAATTAGAAAGAAAAAGCACAAGTGGAACTTGCCAATTTCTTGGAGTTAACCTAATCTCATGGTTTAGCAAGAAACAAAATTCGGTGGCACTGTCTACGGCTGAGGCCGAATACATTGCAGCCGGAAGTTGTTGTACTCAAATCTTATGGATTAAGCAACAACTCGAAGATTTTGAAATCAAACTTAATGAAACACCAATAAGATGTGACAACACAAGTGCCATAAATCTATCTAAAAATCCAATTCAACACTCAAGATCTAAACATATTGAAATAAGACATCATTTTATAAGAGAACATGTTCAAAACAAAAATATAATTCTTGAATATGTTTGCACTGAAAATCAATTAGCTGATATCTTTACAAAGGCCCTTAGTGAGGATAGATTCTGTGAAATTAGGAGAAATCTAGGAATTCTAGATCTATTTGCCTAAAATTTCTCAATTTCCAAAGAATTGATTAGAGCTCAATTTTCAACATCTATCCTGATCCCAAAAGCTCAAATTTATCATTCTAAAAACTTATCATTGAGCAAAATTCCTTCACTCAAAATTTCAAATTTTTTTGGAATTTATTCATATTTCTTTTGATTTTCTGAACTTCATGAGTCGACCCCCATGAGTCGACTCAATGGCAAACTTGTAAATCCCACTAACTTTCAACGGGTTCATTATTTTTATACTGAAATCCTATTCGTGAGACGACTCATCTTCCCATCGTTCTTCTTCCAAAAGCCGTCTTTCTCCAACTCTTTTTGCTCCAAATCCAAGGATTAATTTCGAGGCAATTCTTCCTCCTCTCCACCAAAAATCGCCTCCTTGAAAAGGATTTTCTGTGCCTTCTCGCATTACTTGGCGCGGTTGGAACGTGCCCTAGCACTTTACCGATCTTCCAAAATCCACTTCTTTTCTCCACCAAAATCCTTCTTCACTCTCTTGTGATCCCTCCTCCACTCAATTCAAGTCTCCTTGTCTGCTACTATAGTGGATATGGCTCCAAAGATGAAACTTCCCCAAAGAAGAAAATCAATCCGTGAGCCTGAAGAAATTGTCAGAAAGAAAAGGCAAGCCGCTCAATCTTCAACTGCTCCCACTCCAGTTTCAGTACCTACTCAAGGTCCCTCTCAATCCCTCCTAAGCCCCAGTAAGAATCCTCTTTCCGATAGAAAAGTAGAAATTGGGAAAAATATAGATTTTCGGTTCTTTGAGGAAGAAGGATTTACTTTTGCTACCAAAATTAAAAACCAAGGATGGGAACTCTATTGCTCTCTTAAGGAAGTCACCTATGTTGACCTTGTTAGAGAATTCTACCAAAACCTACTTTATGGAAGTGGGTCAGTGACTTCAACTGTAAAGGGAATTGATATCTGCCTGGACTCTAGGATATTGGGAGAAATACTTCAGTTGCCTAGTGAAGGATATTCATATATGGAACTCCCAATTAAAGAAGAGGGGATCAGAATTATTCTAGGAGAAAACTATTCAGGAAGTTTAAACAAATTGGAAGCAAAGATTTTGTCCATTGAGATGAGGATCCTACATCAGATGGTAACAAAGCTCTTCTTTCCTAGGAGTGGTAGACATGACTTACTTTCCAGCAGAGATGTATGTGTCATGTTTCATGTCATCACTCAGACCCCCCTGAACCTCCCTGCACTTATGATAGAGGCCATGAGAGAAACTTTGAACAGATCCAAGGCACACTTGCCTTATGGTATGGCCCTTACTAGAGTATTCAGGAGGTTTGGAGTTAGCTGTGAGGGGGAGGCTGCTACTAAGCTCTCTCATGTGGACACTTTCAACCAACACAGCCTGCACCGAATGGAAATTACAAAGACTGTTGGTGGTTGGATCAAGGGAGCTGAAACAAGAGCTGAGGACAGAACTGAAGGCAGAGTAGAAGAAGAAGATCCATCATCTCCTGTCCATGACTTCAGGGCAGCATCACCACATATCCAGTTCATTCCTGATACTGAGGCTGGCCCTTCAGAGTTTACTAGGATGCCCACACCAGTGTATCAGCCAGAGAGCAAAGCACCTCATTCAGAGTTCAGACTGGCTGACGATCAGATCGAGCATATTTCACAGCGTGTGGCTTCTTTGCTGTCTAGCCAGTGGAGTAGTACTTCTTTTGCACCTGGAGCCACCTCTTCTGATCAGACCATTACTCCCCACATCTCCACTGTGTTTCAAATGATATCAGATCAGTCCATCAGGATCCAGCAGCTTGAGGACACTGTCTGGAGACTTGCTGGCAGAGTTCTTGACTTGCAGGGGCAAGTCCTTGCTTTGGCCCATCCCAAGTCACAGGAGTCAACCATTGAGGTCACGACCTCACTGCAGAGGCTGGTAGGCTCAGAGGAGCACTAGAAGGTGGATATGAATTGCTGAGGAAAGAAATCCAAGGATCGAGTGAGCATGCTACCACTCAGTTCACTGCTCTACTTCAATCTGTTTCCAGAGCACTGAACGTACTTGATTCTATCAGACTCACCCTTTCTGTTCAGTCTTTGGCCTCTCAGCGTTCTCAGCCACCCAGTTCATCTCGCTCTCCTGCTCGTGCCAGCACCTCCACTCGTGGCAGAGGCAGACGGGGTAGAGGATGCACTTCTGATCCATCATCTCCTCACCCTATATCTGATGACTCCGATCATTGACTTATCTTGATCTTTACTAGATCCTAGGTGTTAGTGTCTTGTTCTAGGATCTATACCTTGGGGCCATGTATTGACAATTAGCTGATTGAATTTTATTTTTAAACTATGTATTGAAACAATTATGTTTTTAATGGAATCATTTTTCTACCTTTTGTAATGATATTGATCATATTTTGGTTATATATATTCTTCTTGTGGAAAAATTATCTTCTCTTTTGACAATTCTTTTTGTTTGCTATTGATAATTGCTATATTAAGGGGGAGCAAACTTCTATGATAAACTCTAAAAGGGGAGAAATTAAAGAATATTTAAAAAAAAAAAGGAAGAGTTAACCATATTTGATGATGTCAAAAAGGGAGAGAAATTAAACAAAACAAAATTGGAGATATTAAACAAAAATTGGATATATTAAACAAAAATTGGAGATATTAAACAAAAATTGGAGATATTAAACAAAAATTGGAGATATTAAATAAAAATTGGAGAAATTAAACAAAAATTTGAGAAATTAAATATTTGGAGAAATTAAACAAAAATTTGAGAAATTAAACAAAATTTGAGAAATTAAACAAAAATGGTATTTTGAGAAATTAAGCAAAATTTTCAGAAATTTGATATCAAACAGAAATTAAACAAAAAGCTATCCATCAAAAGCAAAATCATAAGTACAATGCAAATAAGTAATTTTTTATATGCTCTGATATATTTCAAAATTCAAACTTGCTCTGATATATCTTTTGAAATTTACCTTGATACATCTTAAGAAATTTGATTTACTCTGATACACCCTAAAATTTCTTTTAACTTGCTCTGATACATGATAAAATTTAATCTGATACAGTGTGAAAGTTTCTCTGATATTTGCTCTGATACAGTGTGAAATTTTCTCTGATATATTATAACATTTACTCTGATACATTGTAAAATCTTTTCTGATAACATTGTAAAAATTATTGTTCTTGCTCTGATACATTGCAAAATTTATTTCTTTTCTCTTGCTCTGATATATCTTAAGCTCAAAATGAGTTAATACACTTAAGCTCAAAATCAACTTTTAAACATACTTTGGCACACATAATTTTTTTTGGCACATAAGTATTTTTTGCTCTGATGCTAAAACTAAAATCAAATGAAAATGGAATTTTCAAAATACAGCTCAATCTGATAACAAAAACAAGTTTTCTGCTCTAACACCAAAATCACATAATCAAATGAGCATATCTTCAAATCCTTAAGCAAATGGACAAATTATTTTTGCATATGACTATTTATATTACATGCCAAAAGAATCATACTCTTTTCAAGCATATACACCTATAATGGATTCTTTTGAAATTAATGCATTAACATAAATATTTTTGTTCAAGTATTTTGTCATCATCAAAAAGGGGGAGATTGTTGCTCCTAGATTGATTTTGATGATTACAAAGCAGATTGAAGGGATACAAATAATTTTAAATTGAAAAAGTCCTTATGCTCTTCAAGGGCAAAATCATAATTTCACTAAAATCCTGATTTGATAGTATCATTTGATAGAACAAATGATTTATAAACTATTGGTGAAAATTTCATTGTATTTGGACTTATATTTTTGAAGTTATGAAGGTTTGAAGTGCATGAGTCGACTCATGAGTCAACTCATGGCACTGTGAGCTGATTGGCACGCAAAAATTCTCCTTGGCACGCTAGTTTTCTGGCTTGGCACGACCTATGAGTCGACTCATGAGTCGACCCACAAGGCATGAGTCGACTCATGAGTCGACCCCTGCTGATCTGAGCCAAAAATTTTCAGAAACGCATTTTCTGGTAAATGCAACAGAAGTCGACTCATGAGTCGACTCCTGATGCATGAGTCGACTCATGAGTCGACCCCTGCGACGGAAAATATCAGCAACGGCTATTTTTTTGCCCATTTTAATTGCCTTTTATGCTTCCTAAAATTGCTCTAACGGCTCTTTATCTGCCTAAATTATTTTCTCTTGCTTCTAATGTCATAAAATGCTTTAAATGGTGAAAGAAATTGCAGATTAAATAGCAGATCAAACGTGAAATCAAAAACGAGAAAAACGAGAGAGAGGATCCGAAATCTGCACGAAAAAGCCTGAGATCAACGAAATATCCAAAAAGAAAAAGAGAGAGGATCCATAATATACAAGAGAGATTGTGAAAGAGAAAAACAAGAGCATTCAAAGAGAGGATCTTTCAAGCCTATTGTTCAAACTTGATCTAGAGATCTTTCAAAGCTTTCAAGAGATCTTCAATCAACAATCAACCTCTTCTCAAGCATTCATTCAAGCGTTCGTCCACTTTGAGAAAATCCGAAAAGGGGTTCTTCATTTGAGTAAAGTTTTTATTGTTATATTTGCTCATTTAAGGAGCTGTTATTGTATTAATCTGTGCTCAAAATTTTCTAACTCTTTGTGAGTTTTTGTTCTTGTTTTTGGAGGATTTTCAAAACAAGGAAAGGTTGATCCGAACCTGAAATCGGAGTGTTTTGGGTTTACTTGTACCCGGAAAACAAGTGATCTAGCTTGGGATAGCTAGTGTCGGAGTTTCTGACGTTTTGTATTTAGGTTGAATACAAGTATAGTGGATTGAAATTCCCAAGTAGGAGCTTGGGGAGTGGATGTAGGTGCAAGGTTAGCACCGAACCACTATAAATCCTTGTGTTTGTGGTGTGCTTTATCGCTTCACTTTATTTCTTTATTATATCCTTGCATTCCTGTTTTAGGTATTTAATATTGAATTAAAATCTTTGTCTTGTTCATCATAAGTAATTAATCAATTCTAAAATTTTTAGAAACCCAATTCACCCTTCCCTCTTGGGTTGCATAGCTGGGCAACAGTTATTTTGCATACATTCGACCTATCTGGACGTCGGGAATCATTGCTAGATGGTTACTTCGACTGGTACAAAATTTGATTCCTATACTACCGACTTAGGTTCGCACCTATAGGGTCACACACATAAGAGATTGTAACCTAATCAGATGGTTAATCGATGATTGAGAATCGTTCTTAGGTCAAACGATCAATGTGATTGATGTTTGACCTAATGCAAGTGTTGCAGGAGGATCGATTAGCAATTGGATTGATAATTGGCTCAATCTGATTGAGCAGTTGGATTGAGATCAAGTCTAATTGAATTTGATTCAATTAGAATTAGTTTAAATTTAATTAGATTAAGTCTAATTAATTTATTGGATAAGCCAGTTGCAAGGGAGAACAAGTCCTTGTTCGACTAGGACTTATATGCACCTAATTCTTAATTAAGTTAAGATTTAAATCAGAATTAAATATGATTTAATCTAATTTAATTGGACTCCTAGTTAGACTAGGATCATCATTAATTATGTTGTAATTAATTTAGCTTGGGTTCAAAGTATTTGACCTAATCTACATAAGAATCCTAGTTAGACTAGGATTCCATATCATCTCTTGCGCCACCTAAGAAATCTCAAGCCCACGCCTACTAATTAATTTCTAGATATTTTTTTATGATATCCATGTCTAAGAAATATTATCTCACACCACTTATTCTAGAGATTTGAATCAGATTTGATTTGATTCAATATGAAAAGTGATTTGGTTAATTATGGAAAGTGGTTTAGGCTTATTCTTTTTTTGAAAGAGTCCCTCTTCACAAGGACTCTTTCCTCCTCTCTTACGCCAACTTTCCCCAAGCCTATCCTATCATTTTGTTACCCATTTTAATCATCTTGTCCTGATCTCCATAAAATTTTTAAGGGAGGGGGCATCCAAGAGTTGGATGCCCCATGGACTCCTTGATTGATTAGGTCTTTTGACCTAATCTGCCATATAAAAAGTTGCCGCCCCATATGCTATCAAATAAGAGTCAAAAATTCATGGTTTTTAGATAAAAAAACTAGAGGAGAAAGAAGATGGCATGGGTGGTTTGAGGCACCAATATCCTTGGAGGAGAGTCTTCAATCAAGAGATCAAAAGTTGATGTCTTGTAGAAACAAAAGATAAGAGAGAAGATTGTTTTCTCTTATTATTTTCTTTTTAGATTATTCTCTCTTTATTTTTTATGTTTTTGTGTGATAAAAATTTGAGAGAGAAAGAGGGATGGCATGGTGGATCCATGCTCCAATGAGTTGGTGCACGGTGATCTAATTTTGGACATGATCTGATCATGTTCTGATGAGAGAAGAAGAAGAAAAGAAGGTCTTCTCTTAAGGTTTCTTTTAGAACCCTTCTTCTCCATAAATCATGAGATTTTTTTATGAGAAAAATCTGATATCATAAGATTTAAAAATTTAAAAAATATCTAGAGAAGAAGGTCTTCTCATATCCTAGCATAGAGATGTTCTCAGGACATCAATCGTTGATATACTGAAAGAGAAGATCTATCTTCTCTTAGGACCTTTTTTATATTGCATATTATTTCAGATTTTAGGGAGGTCAAAAGATTTGACTTCTCTCTTATTCCTTCTCATATTATTCATCTCTTGGAATATCCAAGAGAACCAAAGAATATTTTTAGATTAACTATTCGGAGGGATCTGCAAGAAGCTAGCACTTCGAGCGGATCTTCGTTCGACGAACCTTCAATTTTGTTGCAGCCTCATGTGGATCACCTGTAAAGGCCAGACATGTGTGTGACTCTAAAGGCAATAAAAAAAATCAACCACAGAGTTTTTGATCCACATGAAGGTAAGAGATCTGATCTCTTCTCTTATCTAGATGTGATCTAGGTTTTAGATTTAACACTGTTTTAGATCTAGGGTATTGATTTGATCAATACCAAAGTTTTTATTTTCTAATTTATAAATACAATATGACATATTATAGATCCTTATTGTAGGGTTTAGTAATTTGATTATATACTTTTATAGATTAAATTATTTAATTTACATGTTCCACTGCATTATATTTTAAAAATATTTTAAAATTCATGCATGAAATCCTGCACCATTTTCCAATAGATCTTGGTAAGGATCTGAGTATTTTTCTCATAAGATCACTGTTAGAATAACATTTACCAAGACTTTTTAAACTATTTATGATGTCTGTAAAACGAGTGAACATTTGAGTTATTGATTCTTTAGGTTTTATTTTAAACAGTTCATAGTTGTGTACAAGCATATTGATCTTAGATTCTTTTACTTGGTTTGTACTTTTGTGTGTGACTTCTAATCTATCTCAAATCTCTTTAGTTGAGTTACATTTGAAAATATGATTAAATTCATTAGCATCCAAAGCACAATATAAAACATTCATGGCTTTAGCATTGAGCTGAGTCATTTTCTTATCAAATTCATCCCATTCACCTTCTAGCTTAGAGAGAGACACACCATCAATCAATTTAGTGGGTATGTGTGATCCATTTACTATGATACTCCATATATCATAGTCAAGTGCTTGAATAAAAATTCACATTCTAGCTTTCGAATAGATGTAGTTTGATCCATTGAAAAGTGGAGGTCAGTTTGTGGATTGCCCCTCGGCTAGGAATGTGCCAAATTGGGCTGCCATTGATCTTTGGCTCTTGATGGTTAAATCAAGTAGAGGCTAGAGCACTGAGCTCTGATATCACTTGTTGTCCAGATATGGAGCCCAAGAGGAGGGATGAATTGGGTCTTTTTAAAATTTTAAAGATTAGTGCACTAAAATAATGTGCTAAAGTATTTGAGTAAAGTGGGTTGATTTTCAATAAAAATAAATTCAAACACAAAAGATAGAAATGAAAGTATAAGGCATAAAGAACAAGTAAAGAAAAGTAAGTACAGCAAACACAAAGAATTTATAGTAGTTCGGTGCAACCTTGCACCTATATCTATATCCCAAGTCTCTACTTGAGAATTCAATCCACTAAACGGATTTCAAAGTTACAATACGTCGGACAACTCTGACCCTTGCTATCCAAGTAAGAACATTTATTTTTCAGATACAAGCCAACCCTCAACAATCCGATTCAAGGTTCGGATCAACCCAACCGAGTTTTGGAATCTCCCAAAATTCAAAAATAATATGAGAAAAATAGAGTACAAAAAATTCAACATAATATCTCTTTAAATAAATATAATAAATATAATATAAATATAATACTTAAGGAGAAGAAGCTTTTGCTGAACATCCTTGATGAATTTGCATACTTAATTGCTGCAAGAGAGTGATTGGTGAAGTGTTTAAATGCTTCTATTTTTCTCTTTAGGACTGATTGAGTTTTTCTCAAATTTGAACTTGAGTGCTTGCAAAATCTTATGATTTTTTTACTTCAAGAGAGTATTTATAATCACCATATACCCTTTAGAATGTTTTGGAGTTGGTTTAGAGCTGTTGGAAAGTATTTAATGCATATTAAATGCACCAAAAATGAACTAAAAACTTGCCATTATGAACTCTTCTAGAATGGATCGTTCCAGATGGGTCATTCTACTGTGATTGAGAAGTTCCATGGGATGTCTCATTTGGCTAGTCTGAAAATCAAACTTTCTATTTTGGTCTCAAGATCTCAGGAGTCATCCCAGGTGGGTCATCCCACTGCATGGGTCATCCCAAGTGGCTCGTCCCACTGCATGCCATGAACCAAAATGAAGTATACCAGCTACCTAATGAAAGAGGATGACCCAGATGGGTCGTCCCATTTTGTTGCAACCCAATTTTTCATATATTTAAGGTTTGAAACTTACTAGAATACTTCCAAACGCTCTCAAATGGCTTCAAATCAGTTGGACACTCTCTGAAGACTTCAAAAATTTCTCCAACTTGCAGATACTTCAATTTTGGCACACTTGATGAAGCTTTTCAAACTCAATCTTTTGGACTACCTGAAACATCACAAGAATATTTTTCAAAGATAAGAAATACATTAGTAGTCCCTTCAAATGGTTTACGATCATCAAAATCAATTCGTGGAGCAACATTCATGATTCATGCATGCATGATTAATTTATGACTTATTTTATTATATGCTTTATGAAATGTTTTAATTTTTATAATATCTGTTACTTTCTAAATATTGTATTATCATGAAAAAACTTATACTTGATCTGGTAAGAAAGTGCAAGTTCTACTTACTGAGTTAGTGTAGCTCATATCTTTTTTTTTTCTTTTTCTGTCCAGATGAATAAGATTAAAAATGAAGTATGATTTAGACTTAAGGATCTACACTAGCGAATCTGAAGATTTTATAGCTGAAGCCTAGTTTGTTGGAGATTATGGACTTGTAGTAATTATTTGATTATGAGACTGTTGGTGCAGAATTTCGCTGAAGCCAGAGTTGCTGGAGTCGAGATGACCGCGGCCGCCGTCGGGACTTGCAAGGGAAGTCTAAACCAGAGTTGGGAGTGCTCTGGCAAGACCCTCCGATGCTTAAGTTAGTACTCTGCTTCAACAAAAATGGAGTGCTCGAGTGGAAATTTTAGCAGAGTTTTAAGATAGAGTTTTGAGCTTAGAGAAGAACGTATCTGGGGGTCCCTTTTTATAGACGGAGTGCGTAACTAGTTGACAGCGATGTCTGTAACCGCCTGGTAGTGGGCTATTCAGAGCCGCCCGAAGTTTGTTACAGAGAATAGTGGCGTCAAGGGTCATTCAGAGCCACGTGGAGTTTGTTACGGAGAGTAGAGTGGTGTCCGTTGTTGTGACTTGCCAGAGAGTAGTGGAGCCACGCGAAATCCATTGCAAGGAGTGGAGCAGGGTAGTGGCCATTGTCGTGACTTGCCAGAGAGTAGTGGAGCCATGGGAAATCCGTTGCAGGGAGTGGAGCAGGGTAGTGGCCATTGTCGTGACTTGCCAAAGAGTTCGAATCTGTCGGCTGGAGCTCGGTTGGGACATCTGATGGAGCGAAATGGCTCTCTATCCCATCGATCTGGAAGAAGCTCGGATGTCTCCAAAGCTGCTAATGAGTCTACTGTTGTCGGGTACCTTAGGCACTGATACTACAGGTGGGAGTCATCTGCTGTAAAAGCTCGGATGGAGACTTTTCGTTGGTGAAGCCCGGTAGGATTCCGATTGCTAGAGAAGTCCGTCTGAGATTTGCCTGATGTGGAAGCTCATCTGAAGATGATCCACCAGAGAAGTTCGATTTCTTGACGGATCTGGCAGAGGGTCGGCCGATGATGGACTTTGGATGGTGCTGGGGAGGTTCGGCAGATGTCGAAGGCGATCGATCGTTGTAAGAATTCTGCTGCTGGAGTCCGTTCATCGTAGAAGCTTGTCCGATATCCAACCATTATGGAAGTTCGGTCAAGGTCTGGTTCTTGCAGAAGGCTGAAAAGAGACCGCTTATTGTAGAAGCTCGATCGAGGATCAATTATCGTGGGAGCTCGGAGTAGTGATCTGGCCGGTAGGTCCTGTCCCGCTGTAGAAGCTCGTAGTAGAGATCCGGAGTAGACCACCCGCTATAGGAGTTCGGAGTAGACCGCTCGCTGTAGGAGTTCGAAGTAGACTGCTCACTGTAGGAGTTCGGAGTAGACCGCTCGTAGTAGAAGTTCGAAGTAGACCACTCACTATAGGAGTTCGGAGTAGACCGTCCGCTGTAGGAGTTCAGAGTAGATCGCTCGTAGTAGAAGTTCAGCTCTCATAGGAGCTCGGTTAGAATTTTAAAGGCGGTCGACCGTCATAGAAACTCAGATGGAGTCCGATCTCTGTAGAAACCTTGTTGTCGAAGAAGCTCGGATATCGACGGAGTCCGGAAGGAGTTCGGAGAATAGTTGGTCACTGTAGAAGGTCGGCTGACAGTGAGGCCTAGAGAGCCTTTGGAGCGGCACAGTAGATGGATGGAGAAGCTCATTATCAGAGAAGTCTGGAAGCTCGGACGGTCGGGGGGGTTCAGAGAGATGCCACACAAGGTCGGAAGCTGGAGAAGCCCTGGAAGGGTTGGTCTTTTGCAAACTTCGGTCGGAGGGGTATTTTATACCCAACACCAGTCTCCCTACTTTCGAGTTCGGGTTCCGAATGAAGGAAGTACAGAGAAATTCTCACGACCAAAGTCGCTTCCCTCGATTCTCACACTCAGTGGTTGCCAGATATTTTGACGTTCGGCACACTGGTACTAGAGGCTTTTCGAAAAAGATTTCTTCTTTTTGGAATTTCTATCGGAGCGTGGCTCTAGGTACGGTGCAATAATGACTTTATCAGCTGCCAGCCATTTTCAACAGTCTGTCAAGGTGAGTGGGACACGCGGCAAGTGCAGACCGGCTAGAGGAGATTCGCAATCATTATTGTGTCGGATCCCGGGGTCTATTTAAACACGTTCTCCTCTTTCAGGGGTCTCACTTTGCCTGAGAGAATCCCTCAGTTCCCCTCCTCTTCCCTGAGAGTTTCAGCTTCCTCTAGCATCCTTCTTGGCCTTAGGCATCCTCCGGATCGACTTCCATCGTTCTTGCCATCTTTCTGCACTCCTAGGGCCGATCTAGGTTAGTTCCGAAACTCCTTATCATTTTTCTATCATTTCTTCTTCGTACTCTGTTCGTTTAGCTTTTTTGAGGGCCTGTTTGCTATTTTTTCTGATTTTTTTGGGATTTTATGACTTCTGTTTGATCCAAAATGTCTTCTAATATCTCCTCTTCTAGCAGTTCTAGGAGTTCGTCAGCCCCAGTTCTCCAAAGTCCTGGTACCGTAGACGAACCCGTAGCTAGGACCGAACCTTGTCTGGCTTTTGCGTCGGACACCATCTCCGGCTCTTTGACTCCGGATGAACTCTCACTGATAAGGATTCAGTATGGAGTTCCTCCAGAGTACAAGTTGGAGCTTCTCGGACCAACTGATCGGGCTAGCACCCCTCCTCCCGGCCGCTTCTGTCTGTACCAGGAGGCCTTCGGCATCGGACTTCAGCTTTCACTGCCGTCCTTTGTCGTTGCTCTCTTCCGTTTCCTGAACATTTCTCTAGCTTCCGTCGTGCCGATCTCCTTTAGATTTTTAATAGGATTTCTTTCTCTTTGTAGTTTAGCTGAAGTTCGGCTGACGCTTTCTTTGTTTAGAAATTTTTACACCTTCAAGCGTCATCCCTCGGCAAAGGACTGGTGGTACTTTTCCCCTCAGTTCGATAGAAAGGGATTGCTGAAAGGCACCCCTTCTTCTATCCACAACTGGAAGGAGAGGTACTTCTATGTCCGATGTCCGACCTTGGAGCTAGGATTATCCCCTTGGGGCTCTCTGAGGGATTCCATCCGTTGGGCTTCTAGCCTGGAAAGGGACGACCTCGAAGCCTCCAAAAAGCTTGAGGCCTATCGAGCCCCCCTCCTCCCCAAACTTCTGAAGGAACAACTTTTGTTTAACGTCGGCCTGAGTCCTCTTAACCCTGTCGGTACCAATATTAGATATATATATATATATATATATATATATATATATATATATATATATATATATTTCTTCCCTTTTCTCTTATTCCATCTCTTAGCCATGTTGATTTTCTTTTATCGCAGACATGAACGCAAGCATGGCTCGGAGGTTAGCCCAGGGTCTCAAGACCCACAAGAGGAAAGCCGCCTCGACTTCGGGGTCGGTGAAGAAAGTCAGGATAGAAGGGACAAGCTCGACCGTGCCTACTCCGGTGGCCGTCGCCGTCGAAGTCCCTTCCGACGCCGAACCCGAAGTCCCCCGAGCCCTTTCAAGGAGCCCCCCGACCGAGGATCCCGCTCCTGAGGTTCGTCCCGAGGGGGCACCCGGGGTCGAAGGGAGGAGGAGAAAGAAGATCCTGGCCCGGAGGAGCCGCAGTCGCAAGGTTGCCGTCGAGGGGGCCGACGGCTCCGAGGAAGACCTGGGGAAAAATTCCTTCAACAACAGGGACTTAATAAAGAGGCTGGTCGAAGGGTGCATTCTACCCGAGGTCGTCGAGAGGATCGTCCTAGCAGATCTCGAGCTATGAGTCTGGGACTCTCTGAGATCTTTCCTCGAAGTAAGTTAACTCATCTTTTTCCTCCTTCCTGCTTCTTAATTTATTCTTCAGCCTTTATATTGACTCCCCGACCTTTCTTACAGATTGGGCACCAGCTTGTCGCCAACGTCGAGGCGGTGAAGATTGCCAAGAGGGAGGCAGCTCGTGCAGAGGAAGGTCGTCTGGTTGGGGCCGCCTACCTCGAGGAGAAGATCGTCGAGGTCCTAAGTCTCCGGGAGGCACTGGAAAAGGAGGGACAAACCTCGTTCGATCTGAGGACCGTCTTGGAGGAGGAGAGAGGGAAGGCTGAGGTCGAGGTCTCCGCATTGAAGGTGCAGGTTTCTGAGTTGAAGGTGCAGGTTTCCGAGCTGGAAGCACGGATCCCGTCCCTGATCTCGGAGGCAAGGGCTCAAGCAGTGGAGGAGTTCAAAGCCTCCTCCGAGATGGAGGATCTAAAGGTCCAGTTCGGCCAGGATGCCTTCATCAAGGGTTTCGAACTCTGCCAAGAGAAGGTGGCTGGGAGGTTTTCTGAATTGGATCTCGACTTCCTGAACGAGGCGTCCGATGATGAAGTCGGACCATCCGAAGCCGCTAGTGGTCCTCCCCCAGCGGCTGCCACTGACGATCTTCTGGGGATGCCGAGCCCCTCTACTTCTGCTCCAGAGGTCCAGAACCTCTAGCTTTGTATTTTTCCTTTGTGGTGATTTTTCTTCGTTCTCTTGTACTTAAAAATTATTTAATCAATGAAATCAGATTCTTCTTTATAGAGGGCCCCCCTCCTTTTTTTTGTATTCTTTTCTTTCTCTTTTATCTTCTCGTACTAATCTGAGTCGTGGCGCTCTTGTCTCCCAATGACAGTGCCCTACCGAAGCTCTCCCCCTGCCACAGGGGATTCCTCTAAAGTCGACGATCCGAGACCTCAGAAGGAAAGTTTGTCAGTTGACGAAGAAATCCAAGAAGCTGGAAGATGAACTTCACTGGCTGAGGAAGAGCCATTCGGAAGTCACTGCGGAGGCTATTCATCTTCAGGACCTCTATAAAAAGAGGCTCATGAAATTTATCCGGAAGAAGGCCGACTTCGTTATGGAGCTCGAGGAACTCCAAAAATGTGCCAGCGACCGATCTTGGGCTCAGGCTTCCAAGATCAGCTCCCTTGAAGTCGAACTGGCGGCCGCACGGGAGAAGATCGGCCAATTGGAAGGGAGCTCATCCTGGCTCATAGCCCAAGCCGACCGCGATCGAGACTGGTCGCAGAAGCTCTCTGACCTCCAAAAGTAGCTGCAAGATGCTGAGACGAACTACGACGCCTACCGAGTCGGCTGGAGCGGGCAAGTAGAGGACTACCGAAGGAAGCTCCAGACGGTGACCGACGAAGTTGCTCGCCTTCGGAGGCAGCTATCTGAGAGAGCCCAGCTCGCCTCTGCACAAGGCTCTGACGAGCTCCACTCCTTGAGGGAGACCATGGCAGAATTGTCTGTGGCCCTTGGGCGGGGGGAGGCTAAACTGCAGCGGCTGAAGATTCAGCTAGTCCATGAGCAGCAGACAGTCAAAGATGCTGAGGCGAAGTCCGAGGTCCTGAGGAAGAGGCTTCGAGAGTCGGAGGGCGAGAGCCGACGGTTCCACCAGATGTACCGGGATATGCTGCTGAGAAAGATGGAACTAGAGGAAGAAGTTGAAAACTTACGGCGATCCCTAATAAGGACTGAGACCGAGAGCTCGATGTCGGAAGAAGCCGGGCTTCCTTAGAGCTCCTTTCTTCTCTTTTTATGTATCCCCCTCTTTTTTTCTCTGATCGTTTCTCTTTTTGTTTTTGGCCTTCAGGGCTTTGTAATGTGTACTTCACCAATGAAATGAAAATGAAGTTGTCTATTACCTTGTCCATTTTGGTGTTGAGTTATCGTTTACTGAACTTCTTTCGTCTTTCGTCCTGTTCGACGTCGACGTTGTTTGAAGATTTTTGGTCATCGCTGTGCTGATTCGCCCTTTGGGATCGGAGATTTTCGACAAGGGTCTTCTTCCTCGTTGAGGCAAGGTCCCCTGAGTCTCGACCTTCAAAGGCTTCGTAACGCATGCTTTATTAATGAAATGAAATGGGATTTTTCTCATTACCTCGTCTACTCTTGCTTTGAGTCATTGTTTACTGAGCTTCTTTTGTCTTTCGTCTTGTTGGACGTCGACGTTGTTTGAAGATTTTTGGTCGTCATTGTATTGATTCGCCCTTAGGGACTGGAGAGTTTCGACATGGATTTTCTTCCTCGTTGAGACGAGGTCCCGTGTGCCTTTGATGTAGTTCATTTTTCACTTATCACTGGCGTAGTTCGTCATTTTCTCTTTTCATCTCTCCTTTTCTTCTGTGTTCAAGTGAGGGTCTTCCCTCTGCTCTTGACGGGGTCGTAAGAGTGTAGAGGGGCCATTGAGGAGGCTTTCCTCCTTGTCAGGTCTTGATCGATCGAGCCTTTGTTCGTGTCAGGACGAAGTTCTCCTCTTGTTCCCGATGGTCAGTTGCAGCTCATGTTAAAACGAGATTCTTCTTCTGTTCCTAACAGGATTGTGGGGGCACGCAAGGGCTGCTACTAGGGCCTCCCTCCTATCCGGTCTTTAAGTAACCGGGCCTTCGACTTTGCTCATGTTAGGACGAGGTTCTCTTCCTGTTCCTAATAAGGCTATGGGGGCACATAAGGCCCATTGCAAGGGCCTCTCCCTCCATCCGATCTTTGAGAGATCGGGCCTTCGACTTTGCTCATGTTAGGATGAAGTTCTCCTCCTGTTCCTAACAAAGCTGTGGGGGCACATAAGGGCCGTTGCAAGGACCTCTCCCCCCATCTGGTCTTTAAAAAATCGGGCCTTCATCTTTGCTCATATTAGGACGAGGTTCTCCTCTTGTTCCTAACAAGGCTGTGGGGGCACATAAGGGCTGTTGCAAGGATCTCTCCCCCCATCCGGTCTTTAAGAAATCGGGCCTTCGTCTTTGCTCATGTTAGGACGAGGTTCTCCTCCTATTCCTAACAAGGCTGTGGGGGCACATAAGGGCCGTTGCAAGGGCCTCTCCCCCCATCCGATCTTTAAGAGACTGAGCCTTCGTCTTTGCTCATGTTAGGATGAGGTTCTCCTCCTGTTCCTAACAAGACTGTGGGGGCACATAAGGGCCGTTGCGAGGGCCTCTCCCTCCGTCCGGTCTTTAAGAGATCGGGCCTTCGTCTTTGCTCATGTTAGGATGAGGTTCTCCTCCTGTTCCTAACATGCTTAATTTTGTTTGTACGGGGGAGTTACTTCTTGTTGTTATAAGCTTATACCAGAAGAAAAAATATGTGAATATGAAAGAAATTTTTATTTAGGATAAAGTTGTTGGTAATACATTCATAGATTTCTCGAACCCTATAGCTGCGGAAGGTCTGCTCCCCGTCGGGGTCCTCCTGAGATGGAGTTGATAATCCCAATCGGAGTCCGATCTTCAGGTTGCCCCTCCCTCCTTGACGGCTCCGGCTACGGCAGGGCCCTAGGCCAGTCTTCCCTACCTTCAGGTCAGCGTCGAATGAATCTATTGAGCCGACCTCGCCTGATGAGCTCTTCGATTTCATCTCAGAGCTGAATGCATTCTTCCGTGTCGTGACCGTGGTCATGGTGATAGAGGAAGAATTTGTTCGGATTGTGCTTTTCGGGGTGCGAGCGCATCCTTTTCGGCCTTGGCAGCTGCTCCCTAACCTCCATCAGCACTTAGATTTTCGATGTGTTGAGAGGGGCGTAACTGTAGAATCTTCCGGGGGGAGAGCTCTGCCGAACTCTACGGTCCGGGCTTCTCTGCTTACGAGCTCGGGGAGGAGTCCGAACATGCCTGTGTCTGGGAGGAGTTCGAGAATGCGGCCGAGCTTCACTCGGTCCTTTTTCAACTGCGGACTTGCTTGAGTCTCCCACCTGCCGCTCCTTCGCGGTCTCTTCGTCCTTCATCTTGAAGGCTTCTTCTGCTCGGGCATATCCTTCGGCCCGAGCCAGCAAATCAGCAAAGTTTCTAGGATACTTCTTTTTCAGAAAAAATAAAAGATCGTTCTTCTAAAGACCGCCCTTCAGGGCGGCCATCGCGATCGATTGGTCCAAGTTCTGGACCTCCAATGCGGTGATGTTGAAACGGTTGACGTAAGCTCGGATGGATTCTCCCTCCCTTTGCTTGATGTTGATGAGGGACTCCGAGCCTCTCCGGAGACGTCAGCTGCTAACAAAATGAGCCGCAAACTGGTGGCTCATCTGGTCAAAGGAGAAGATGGTACCCGACTTCAACGTTGAGTACCAGTTCCTTGCTGCTCCCTTCAGAGTGGATAGGAAAGCTCGGCACAGGATGGCGTCTGACACACCATAGAGCAGCATCATTGTCCGAAAGGCTTTCAAGTGGTCAACTGGATCCGAGGTCCCGTCGTAGCTTTCGAATTGGGGGAGCTTAAAGTTTGACGGGATCAGTTCCTGCATGATCATTTGAGAGAAAGGAGGGTCAGTGCAGATGTCCTCACCATAAGTAGGGGGAGCGTGGTGGAGCTCTTCGATCCATCGGTTCATCTCCTAGAGCCTTTGATCCACGAGGTCCTCTCGACTGCGAGTCTCAAGGGTCTTCTGGTAAAGTGGAGGTAGAGATCCTCCGGGAGTGGAATCGTGATCAGACCGGGGGCTCTCTACCCTCGGATTCTCCTTGCCGGGGAAGACAGGACGACTGGCCCAAGTGGCCTGCCCCACTGTCAGATCTTGGAGCTCCGACGATGCTCTTTCCAACTGCACTGACATCTGCGGCTGTTGCTGCTATTGCTGCATGGCCTGCACTGCTTCAATGAGGCCTCTGACCTGCTGAACCAGCAGGTCGAACTACTCCATACCGACTACCGTTGTCGGAGGAGGAGGAGGAGCCTGAAAAACTAGAGGCGAGGTCGGAGCCTGAGATCTGGCCGCAGAGGCCGTGGATCATCTGGTGGATGCCTTTCGGGGAGGCATTAGGTGGAGATCTAATAGGAGAAGGAGAGGAGGACGTCGAAGGAGATGACTGGAGGCAGTTTCGTTGAGCACTCTTTTAAGAACAAGGGTACTGCGAAGACACAGCAGCCGTTCCTCTAGCACCAATTCTGTTGGTGCAGAATTCCATCGAAGCCAGAGTTGCTGGAGTCGAGATGACCGCGGCCGCCGTCGGAACCTGCAAGGGAAGTCTAAATCAGAGTTGGGGGTGCTCCGATAAGACCCTCCGACGCTCAAGTTAGTACTCTGCTTCAACAGAAATGGAGTGCTCGAGTGAGAATTTTAGCAGAGTTTTGAGATAGAGTTTTGAGCTTAGAGAAGAACGTATCTGGGGGTCCCTTTTTATAGATGGAGTGCGTAACTAGTTGACAGCGATGTCTGTAACCGCTTGGTAGTGGGCTGTTCAGAGCCGTCCGGAGTTTGTTATGGAGAGTAGTGGTGTCAGGGGTCGTTCAGAGCCACGTGGAGTTTATTACGGAGAGTAGAGTGGTGTCTATTATCGTGACTTGCCAGAGAGTAGTGGAGCCACGTAGAATTCATTACAGGGAGTGGAGCAGGGTAGTGGCCATTGTCGTGACTTGTCAGAGAGTAGTGGAGCCATGCGGAATCTGTTGCAGGGAGTGGAGCAGGGTAGTGGCCATTGTCATGACTTGCCAGAGAGTTCGGATCTGTCGGCTTAAGCTCGGTTGGGACATCTAATGGAGCGAAATGGCTCTCTATCCCATCGATCTGGAAGAAGCTCGGATGTCTCCAAAGCTGCTAACGAGTCTACTATTGTCGGGTACCTTAGGCGCTGATACTACAGGTGGGAGTCATCTACTGTAGAAGCTCGAATGGAGACTTTTCGTTGGTGAAGCCCGGTAGGAGTCCGATTGCTAGAGAAGTCCGTCTGAAATTTTTCTGATGTGGAAGCTCGTCTGAAGACGATCCATCGGAGAAGTTTAGTTTCATGAAGGATCTGACGGAGGGTCGGCCAGCGATGGACTTCGGATGGCACTGGAGAGGTTCGGCAGACGTCGGAGGCGATCGGTCATTGTAAGAATCCTATTGTGGGAGTCTGTTCGTTGTAGAAGCTTGTCCGATATCCATCCATTATGAAAGTTCGATCGAGGTCTGGTTCTTGCAGAAGGCTGAAAGGAGACCGCTTATTGTAGAAGCTCGATCGAAGATCGGTTGTCGTGGGAGCTCAGAGTAGTGATCTGGTCGGTAGGTTCTGTCCTGCTGTAGAAGCTCGTAGTAGAGATCCAGAGTAGACCGCCCGCTGTAGGAGTTCGGAGTAGACCGTCCGCTATAGGAGTTCGGAGTAGACCGCTCACTATAGGAGCTCGGAGTAGACCGCTCGTAGTAGAAGTTCGGAGTAGACCGCTCACTGTAGGAGTTCGAAGTAGACCGTCTGCTGTAGGAGTTCGGAGTAGACCACTCGTAGTAAAAGTTCGGCTCTCACAGGAGTCCAGTTAGAATTTTGAAGGCGGTCGACCACCGTAGAAACTTGGATGAAGTCCGATCTCTGTAGAAACCTTATTGTCGAAGAAGCTCGGATATCGACGGAGTCCGGAAGGAGTTCGGAGAATAGTTGGTCACTGTAGAAGGTCGGCTGACAGTGAGGCCTAAAGAGCCTTTAGAGCGGCACGGTAGATGGATGGAGAAGCTCATTGTCGGAGAAGTCTGAAAGCTCAGACAGTCGGGGGGTTCAGAGAGACGCCACACAAAGTCGGAAGCTGGAGAAACTCTGGAAGGGTCGGTCTTTTACAAACTTCGGTCGGGGGGGTATTTTATACCCAACAGAGACAAAGGTTTTGTATTTGATTATGAATTTAGATGCTCTGAACCAATATTAATTTAATTATTTGATGAACGATAGAATTTGATCTCTTGTTATTTTTTATTTATGATAGATTTCAGCCGATCATGATTGATAGGCTTCGTGTTATCGAGGACTACACCTCTTGATAGTATGGCCATATCATATTCTGAATTTGGGGCGTGACATCTTGTAGGTGGTCGAGCAAATTTAATTTGATCATCATTCATAACATTTTATTATTTTTAGGTTGCTTATAAGATGTTGGTAGGTGGTTGAGAATTGTTTATTGATTCACTTGAAATTACAAATCATGATCAGAAAAAATTGTGACCCTATATAAACTGCACAGATCTGGTATGAGGTTCACTTCATTTTTATTTTCCTCTTTGTTATTGGTGAGATGTGTTCATTGTTTAAGGATTGAAGGTCGAACAACTAATGTTGATATGGTTATTCATTAGCACAGCATCTTAAACCTCTTTAAATTTGAATTCAATTCTCATAATTCTGTTTAGTCAAGCTTCTCCCTTTTATTTTCCCTGTGCATGTTTTTTTTTTTTTGTAGTAGCCTATGATATTTCTGATTTTATTTAATTGTTGACATGTTATTTTTTTGAACAAAATATATTAAAACACTTGATGTTACGAGTGATCCTCTGCGATACTTAAAAAATACCGTAGAATACTGTGCATGCTTTGGAGATGCCCATCAAAAAATAGATGGCTGCGCGCTTACATACGTGTATTAAAATATTAAGAAAAAATAAATAGATAAATTCTAGATAAATTTGAATAGTTTAGATAAACATCACATAACCATTTTTTTTTTTATAGATATCTCAAAATATACACAGCATCCTACGGTACTTTTTGAGTACCGTAGAAGATCTCATTCTATATAATAAAAAATATGGAACAGGATATCTCAGAGCTAGGCCCCAACTCTGTGCACAGTTGCACATTACGATTAAGTTTCCGTCAGGAATAGGAACAATAAATAGACTGAATTATCCACCTAAATTATTGATTGTAGACTTCTAGTATAAGTACATTAACTTACCAAAAAATATTCAAATTTGCTCCTTAATTCCATGTCTTTTAACTTGACTGATTCCAAGTTTTACAATTTCAATGCATTCTAGCTCAATAAAATAGAAATCCAGTTCCAGCATGATAGATGTTGGAGAAAGGTTTGGGATGTTTTGGCTTCCACTTGCTATTGGGTGATAGAAGAATATATGACCCCAAGCCTGAAGTGTTGGAGAATATCTTTTTTTTTTTTTTTATCAAGGTTCACCATTTTGGTATTAGACTCCATACAGACGCCATCTACTGTATCGGTATGTATATGATATGATGTGGTCGGTATGTACCAGTATCAACCAGTGTAGCAAATCATATTTCTCGCAAACGGTTGGACACAGAATATCTACTTCCAACCTCCAGCATTTGCATTCTTCTATCTGTTCTTATGTTTTGCTGGCCGCTAGTATCTTTCTTTCATTTACCTAATAGAAGTAATTACTCTTCACCTACTCTTTTCCCAAAAACATGATCGAAATAAATGTTCCTTGCAGCATCAATTGGTCAACCACTCTAGGTCCGTGTAGGGTCATGCGTGTGGGTCATTTCATCTGCAATAACATCCAAAATGTTGTGGGATATTTTTTTGCCATATATAAACAATTTCACCCTTCAACTTTAGCCATAGAAGATATGGTGATATTCCTTTTGATGTAACATTCCATATGAGATTATCCTAGGATAATTATATCCTAAGAAAGGAGGACATGCACTTCATGATGTTAAAATAACATTTTCATTTGAGAGAACTATATGAGCCATATACTGATCGGTTCACAGAACTGAACCTTTCTACCATCAGCCAATGGCGTTAACACAATAAACTATATTGGAATTAATTGGCTGTAAACACGGCATTCTTAGTGTAGCTTACGCGGAAAATCAGCCAATGGCTCCCCAGTAATAATAACAAGCAGCTCTGGCCTCATTACTACCCAAAACAATTTGATTTTAGGAGGAACAATTGAAACTTCTACTTCAGCAGCTCTGGCTTCATTACTACCATTGCCTCATCAAAAGAAAAAAAAAACCATTCCTCTTCAAAGGAAGAAGAAGAAAAAGAAAGCCACTAATGAAAGTCATTTTGCTACTAATGCCTCTGATTGAGGATGGTCTAATGAAACTAGAACATTGAAACAGGAAGACTTGTGCTTAACACAGTATATTTAAGATCTGAACAGTTCTCTTCTGGGAATCATCCATTGTCTGGCCTGCCTGATTTGATAATTAGGATCGATGGCAATGTGAGGAGCCATGCCAAAAAGAGATCACAGGACATAATTCATGTATATCATTAGTTCTTGCTGATTCTGTTCACCTGTCATGCTAAATGTATAACTTATTCCTGGTTTTCTTGTTCTTATTCATGGTTGTGAAATGTGGAAGACTTGCATCTATTTGTTTTGAACTGTGGGACCTTTCTGATTCTCAAGTATGATGTGAATGTATGCTTGATATATCTTTTATACATGTTTCTTTTGTTTCTGGAAAAGATAATCTTTCATATTCTTCAACAGTCATAATAGGATTCCAGTATTTCCCGTTATTAAGTTTAAAAGCTTGGAAGTTAACCATTTACATAAGCAAGATATCTTAAATTAGCTCAACACTAGATAGTTTCAACGTCTACAGCATGTAATATATTCAGAATATATTTAGCTTGGGAAGAAGTTACTATATTGCCATACTTACAATTTGGCTAAGTACATACGCACCAGTCAAATCTTTCATTTGAGCTAAAAACTAAATGAATAATATTCATACTAATTATTCATTAATGAATTCATATAAGCACAAGTTCCATTGTGGTCTAACAACCATCCATTTTTACCTCCCTTCCTACCTCTATAGCCGATCAAAGGGCTCCTCTACCTGAACCAACACTGGCAAGGACCAGTCAGAGGACTGCAACTAGCAGAAGAATACCGCGGATCCTGAAAATTCTAAATTCCAACATTTCCAAAATACAGTTGTTTGCATATTTCATATGCCAACTGACTTCTCAATGTAGTAATTATTGCTGGTTCCACCTATCTCTGAGTTGTAGTCATCTTATGAATGGCAAGGGTCTAGAGAATGATGCGGAATTCAAACTATGTTTTGAAAGAATTTTATCAGAACCTTGTTTGAGTTACATGGTCAAAGCTGAGAAAAGAGTAAAGAATGTGTTCTTCAACAAAGATTAATGAACTACCACTGCCACCAGATGCATAGGAAAGTATGACCACAGAAAACATGTATCCTTAGTCAGGGCACATGGATCCTTCATTAACGTTCATGAACTTTTCAAGATCAAATCTTCCAATTTATGAATATTAAAAAGATACTGATAATTCAGGAATAGTGATCCAGAACTATTTGACTAACCAAGATCTCCAGTAAATAATTGAATGATTTACAACAATTCAACTTGGAGACATGCATCAAACAAGAATTTGAGAGCATGCAAGGCCTCTATATGAACAAGCAATGCTGCAGAAGGTTCGTTTACACTGACAAGCAGTTTGCCAAATTTAGTAAGTTTCTGGTATGGGAAATGTATGCCAAAATAGAAACAGGTACTTGAAGCAAAGCAACTCCATGGGAACAGGCACTCAGATCTCTTCCTATCATCACTAAGTTCCGTAGGAAAACACATCATGACTGAGATGATATGGTCTCGGCCACTGATGATCCGATCTGAAGCATGAGAGGATATACCGGACTGAACTCCTTGTCTCCTCGAGCTCGAACCTTTATCTCATAATCATCAAGGGTTGCTTTAATTCCTTTCCAAATTTGATCCTCCCCCTGTGAATCAAGCCACAACGAATACTGGAGTGCGGTGAGCTTGTTCCTCTGTAATGGTGATTGCAACTCATCAGGGCCTCGAGAGTAAAGGTGATGGAGTATCACGCTGGGCGGCAGATCCCGAAGAAGTGGAGAACCACCAAGCTGAGATGTCTCCAAGAAGATTACAGGCCGGAAAGCACGAAGCGCTCGGTATGGTGCACCAAGCTGCTCCACAGGAAACAAGTTCTGGCCAACCGCTAGCTCCAGCTCCGCCATGTCCCTTGCCATCCTTAGCTTGCCTGACTCAGAAAGAGGCCTCACCAGAGCAGCATGTCTAATGAAGAATATGAGGACCCGAGAGGCCATTCTCCGCACGAGCCTGGTGCATATAGTCTCTGAACGCGAGGCAGAAGAAGGCAGGAGCTTAGATAGAAACTCATTCCGGAAATGGACTGTGCATTTTTGAAACTCTTCCATGTAAGCAGAGGCATTATTGTCCATCGCTGCATCCATTCCCTGGTCCCCAAAGTCTTGTTCATGGATTTGAATGATACAGGACTCAAGACGATCAAGCATGGCTTGGAAGAGGGAAGTGACTGAGTCGCAGGCAACTCCATAGATGACACCAAGAGATGGAGACAAGACATCAGAGGCAACAGTTGGTAGCGATGACACAGTGCTGGAAATGCGTGTGTGGATCTCTTGGAGATGCTGACAGAGGGCAAAATTCTTGAGTTGGGCCGGAGTCGCAGGACCTGTAACTTGACGAGCTTCAGGACCTGTGGATATCTACAAATTTGAGATTAATATTAGATACTGGTATAGATAAATGGCCTGTACCCAAAGAAAAAAAAAACATAGATCAATGGCAACTAAACCATCAAGCACTTATAACGAAAATAGAACTAAAAAAATGTCATGTTGATGTGCACCGGGCTCATTACAAATATGGATAATAATGCCTACAGATAATACAAACAAAAACAATCAAAACATATTTTGATGCTTTACAGTAGTTTGTTATCTGACCCATCCTCATATGTCCAAAGGGAGAGTATAAACCAAAATTTGGTTACAAAACAGAACTTCTTAAGTGAAATAAATAAGATTGTCTATGCAAATGAATGAAAGCAGCTGATACAAGTGAGGAACCTACAGACCTGGAGAACACGGCTTTTCAGCTTACCATCAAAAGGTTGCAGAAAAATTGAGAAGATGATGAGTTTAAAAGTGCATACCATCCAAGGAAATAACCAAAAAGTGTTGGCTGACAACATTGAACACATGCATTCCCAGAAAGATTTCCAGCAGCCTTGAGCCAAACAAATCCATGGTCAGGGTTTGGTTTTTAAATTTTGCTTTACCTAAACCTATCTAGGATGTATATTTTACAAGATCACAGCCTGCTGGTGAGATAAGGGCAGCAATGACTTAAAAAGGTTGTCGAGCAATGAAATGTCTGCTGACTAAAACTGAGCACTAGAAGGATGCAATAACCACTGCATATAAAAATTACATCAAGGAGAGATTTTAAAAGAACAAAGAATCATTAATGAATAATTGAGAAAATGATTCCAAATCAGACATCTCCAGCATCAAATTTCAAGAATCTAAGCAGAAGGGGTCCACAGCAACAAGCAAGCAAAAGAATATTTGATCATGCACGTGACAAATGCTTTGAAGCATTCCTGCTGGCAAAAATAAGTTTAGGATTAAAAGATCTGAAATAAAAAGATCAAAGGAAATAAGTTAAGCTGTTACATGTATCGTTATAAGTTAGCTGTGGAAGCAACAAACAAAATGAAGACACATCCAAAATCAAATGTCTTCTACTGAAATCCAGTGTGGAACTTGAGCAACAAGAAAGCAAATAAGCATTTGAGCTTAGGCAGGTGAGGAGAGCTGAGACAATACCAACTGTGGCAATAGGATGTGTCAAAAGACTCTAGGAGCAAGTTGAAATGACAAGGCAATACCTATTTGTAAGAATACTATCCCAACACAGAATACTTGTAATATTGCAACCATCACAAGCTGATAATAACAAGCACCACGGAGAGGAAGAAAATACTTGAAATAAAAGGCAGAACTGGCAACAATCTGTTTCAACTTCTACAATTATCCATAACAATCCAAAATCAGTTCCAGCCTGTCATTTAAGGATAATGGCATTAATTCAGACATGGGTTTGGTAGTGAATATGTTGGAAGCAGTCAGAGATTTTAACATAAATGTTTACTTTTGCTTTAAATTTTCATCTGTGTAATGGTAGAGTAAGAATGATCTAGGAAGATCACTAGATTCGATGCGGACAACTTTGGCCATTATGAGTAAGACTAGATAGATCCAAGAGCAAGATCTACCATGTCAAAAAGCCGAATTGCATGCTATACTTCATAAAGCCATGAGATAATCTTTTTTTTTTTTTTTTTTTTGAAATTGGGTATCTTTTCAAGATCTACAACTTTGGGCCAAGCTTCTAAAGATTTAAATCAAGTCAAAATTTCATCAGTTGGGCCCTAAAATGGGCTGATCAAGCCAAAACTTTCCTAATCGAGAAAGACTTTAATTAGAGATATCTTTCAATCCATGAAAGATTAAGCAGAATGATAGAAAGCAAAGTTAATGTACAAGTTAAGAACTACCTCCTATAGGATTTTAGTATTTTTTTTCATGACTATCATCTTAATCATGTTCTTTAGAGACCTAGTCCTATTCGAGCTAGAAAGAGGAATCTGACCCAAATTGTACAAGGATAGACATCCTTTTAGAAACTAGGATAGAATCCAATCCATATTATGCAAAGATGGACCTCACTAGTATTATAAATAGAAACTATGAACCTCAATTTATAGATGTAGAGAATCAATGAAAAAAGTGGACTTAAGTCCCTTTGCAATTCTTCCATCTTCCTTTTATTTTTTTGAGAGCTTCGAGTTAAACTGGTTGAATAAAATCTTTCTTCTCTCCGATAGGATCAAGTTGATATCAAAGCCATACTCTTATCTAGTAGAATTCCAACTTGATTTGATCTAATCAAATTGATATCATAGTTTAGCCCCCACATTTGTGGAGGTCTTAATTCATGGTCCAAACGTGCAAACAATACAAGCAATCAGGAGGACTATCCGTGCTTTAAGCACATCGAAAAGCAAGTATGGCTGCTAGCTCTTCCTCAATGGATGATAAAATAAAAAACATCTCACACGATCAGAGGAGAAGATTGCCCAACTTACTAAGATCATCTCCAGATTAGAGATCCCTTTAGCACAAGCACCAGCAACTCCTATTTTGAAGCTGTTATCTACATCTAGAAATGAAGATACTCCTTTCAACGAAGAGGAGAAGCAACCTAAAGGTATGCAAAATCTCTCTATGCAACCGTGTAAAGTTGAAGCTCGAATCGAGATCCCTATATACAATGAGACTATTGATGCAAAGAGGCTAGATAATTGGCTAGACCAGTTAGAGATCTATTTTACAATCTATGGATACTCTAATATCAAAAAGATAACTTTTACCTATCTTAAGCTTTCTAGCTATATGCTCTTATCTGGTGAAATTCACACATGAGGAATAGCAATATTTTTAATTTGACATGGAGCAAATTCAAAGACCTAATCAAGAAGTAGTTGTATCCAATCAGATACAAAAAGGATGATAGATCAAATGACAATTCCTACAGTAGAAGTATGATCAATCCATCTAAGACTACACTATCGAGTTCCACAAGCAAGCAATCTCCCTCAGGATCTCCATCGACGAGCATGTAATTTTCATGAAATATGTTGGAGAGCTCTACAACAACACCCTAAAAGAGCTGAAGATCTTCAAAATTGAAGATATCAATGAAGCTAATATGAAAGCTATGGGGATTGAAGAAAAGAATTAGTCTACGAAAGGCAAGAAGGGTGACAAATTCAAAAAAGATAGCAAAAAATCAAGCCAGCAGGAGCAAGACATAAAACAGGCCAACATGACTCAGAAAAATTGCTATGCACTAGCTAAGTTAGCCTAAATCTTGCAAAACATGAATAATAGCTGTATTCAAGTGATTAAACTAGCAGAGAAGACCATAATGACAACTATATTAATTTTGTGAAACGGTTCAGAATCTGAACCCCAATCATGTGAACGATAAGGAAACCCAGTTTACAGGCATAAGAAAGTTAAAGAAATGGACCTAAAAATGCTATCACTGCTAAATGACCTAGACCTTAATAGAAAAAAACTCACAAACAGCCAAATTGGACAAATTTTTAGCCTAGCTAGTTTGATCTTGAAAAACCTACAAATAGGGTTGGAATCAGGCCAAGCCAAATCAAACCACATGCCTACTCAAACTCGGCCCAAAAAAATTATTCAAGCTTCAAGCCAGGCTTAGGCCTGAATTTTCTTTCCAAATGCCCACTTGAGCCCGAGCATAAGCCCAAACTAAAGTCCAACAAGGCTTGATCCAAACAAGATTGTTTAAGCCTAACCTAAATTGGCCGAATTGGCCTAAAATGCTTGGACACAACCTAAAAGACTTGTGACAAAAAAATTCTAATAGTGAATTCAGGCAAAGATTGGACTAGGTTCCAAGCTTGAGTTGACTTGTAGCAAGCCAAGCATTGGCCCGAGCCCAAAATTTATTTTGGCGCTACTTTTAGGGCCAAGCCTGTCCCAAACAATCTCAAGCCTACCCCAAGGCCCAAACAAAAGCCAGCCTAGCCCGATTGGCCTCAAGCCATCCCAGGCCCATTTCTAACCCCACATAAAAGTCAACAGAATGGCCACTTGGTGATAATAGTGTCTCTATCTTAAACTTTTGAAGCTTGAGAGGCACACATGATAGATCATTCATATACTTTTCAAAGGGAAAATTTTAGAAAAGAAAAACATCTGATGCTTGTATGTTCCATGTTTTGTTTCATGGGATTTTGATGTATCAATCTACCTTTTTAACTGAACTTCAATTCAGCCCTCTTTTTATTAAAAAGATATTTTCTATGAATGGAAGAAAATAGTCCCCACCAAAGGTTTAAATATCAGTATCAAACTCTGCATCAATTTTGCCTCGAAATGCTACAATATTGAACGGGTACCACCATGGTCAGGATGGAGATTGTCAAAATCAATAAAAAAGAAAAGCAACATGTTAGTACTGACCAGTACAATCGTATATACCAATCCAATCAATTTTGGCATCCCAAGATCCATCCTGTTACTTTTTTGCCATCGGAATGACTTGGTCCCATTCTATCAATTTTTGGAATCCTAGTTCCTAGCATCCAACTAATGCCCAACTCCATCAATCTCTTTATGTTAAATGCTAATCACAACCTTAATTTACTCTACCATTATTACCTTAAAGATGACAGCAAAATCATAGATCACTCAAAAGAAATTGTTCATTAAAGAATAAGGTTATATTTAACATAAAGATAAGGATAATGATAATATCGGTAATTAGTTGGATAGTAGGGACCATTTGTCCTATTAGAAAGAAGAAAAAAGAAATCTAAATGATTTTTTATACAAAAAGGGGATTGATTAGAACTTGGGTTAGAAAAGAGGGACAAAGATGTCATAGCCCTTCTCCATTTTCATATAAATCAATAGTTTCTACAAGACTTTTATAACATTTCTTAATGTTTCAGAGCTTTCGATATATTGGACTGAGTATCAATATCTTTTTCCTTCTACACATAAAATTTAAAATTCTTTTCATTAAAATGAAGTTCGTAGTCAAAACAATACTTGAAGTAGAAAAGGACTAGCAATATTCCAACTTGTACACCATCCAGCTACAACATAGTTATTCCCAAAACAAAATCAACTTCATGAATCCCAACACAAAATCAGGCATCCCTTCAGCTGACCTTGACTCTGACAGCTAGCAAATTCAGTATGAGAGCCTTCAGGTATCAAATGTCCCAAATGGATGTGCTAGGCAATAGCCATGAACCCCAGTCCAGACAATCCATGTAAAGGCAACAAAAATCCACGAACCACTGAATGAGTCTAAATTAGGGAACCTTCTTAAAATAATCTTAACATGTAAATTCTAAGGCAATCTGCTGCCCTCACTATCAGACGAATTCTTTTCATTTGCATGTACTACTTGAGTGGATCCTTTTTAAACAAACTTGGGATTTACAACTAGTAACTGTTGACAATCCTGCAACCAGTTTCTCTTTGAAATCTGTAGTTTTTCCTATCATTCAAAGACACTAAACTTTATGGATGCTCTTAGCGCAATAGAGCATTCAAAGGCCCAATGATGGCAAACTACATCACCACAAATGAACATGGGGAACCCAATGAACACTATAACAGATAACTGGCAGCTAGATGAGAAACCAAAGTTCACCACACCAATTAATACAATTATGGTACCGTACCGACATACCATACCATAATAGTACTAAACTAATATGCAGTCTCGTACCATACCGACACTCGGTTTACCTCGCCATCTCGTACTGTAATAGATTGGCACCGGTATGGAGCTCAATACCGAGACGGCAAATATTGTGGAAGACTAAAATAGCCTTTTTGTATGAATATACCATTGGTACACTATCTAAAGAAGATGTTTTCTTTCTTAGAAGTTGTCCCCCGTAATCCTATACAATGAAGCAGTTAACCTCTTCCAGAGCATGCTAAGTTTGGTTTCAAATGTAACAGTAACTTATGTCTCCTAATAAGATCATAGAACATGCTCCTATGTAGACCTAATGATTAGCCTGTCAACAATAAGCATGGTTCAATGATAGATATATTTATCTTTCATTTTCTCAATAATTTAAGTGTTTCAATTTTGGCTACTAAATGTAACTTGTAGCTTAGAGATAATTGCGGTTCCACTTATCAAACCTTGCGTTCTTACTTCACCTAAAGAAAAATTGAGTGTTGTTCCTTAGTTGCCTAAGCTCAACCAATAAGGTGGATTCTTTTACCCTCTAATGGCCCTTTAAATTTAGGCACTAATTCAAAGAATTGACATGAAGGTTATAGAACTTTCTCAAACTCTAATAGATTATAACTTGGTCTTTCAATCAAACCCCACAAAACAAGACAAGGTTAGTGAGGAAGGATTTGAGTTACCATAAAATTTTTCAATGATTAAAAACCCCCACAAGAAGTGGGGCAGTGGGGTTTTAGATAAAAGATTTCATACAAACAAGCACCTAAAATAAACAATCAATCTCTAGAATTAGGCTGTGAAATGTTCAACATGGAACAAATATTTTCACATGCTAACAAACTAAAGAAAGGCAGCTAAAATTCCATCTTCAAATTACATCCAATAGAATGGCAGGCAAAAACTGACAAACGTTGAATTGGTATAATTGACAATATAGTGATATTTGTTAATCTTAAAAATAAATTAACAGTGTAATACATATAACAGATAGGTAACATTGTCATCCAGACTATCTTAATTGTTGGAAATCATGTACCTGGTATTCAGCTCTCTCAGCTAATAGGAGCAAAACTTTGCCAATTTCATGCAAAACAAGAAGCATCAAGTGCCCATGCATTCTAACGACTTCAATCTCTTCCTGGATACGCAATATGATTTTTGAGATCTGATCCTTTGAAGGAATACTTCCACGGCTTGATACAGGAAATATGCTATTAACATAATCAGAGAGACGACTTAGGCAAAGAGCCAGAAAGGCTGTCTGGAATATATCAATAGAAGCAACCATTTGATCCTTTCCTTCAGGTGTGAGAGCTGGTAGAACCCCTTTCACAGTAGTATCACGTGAAATCCTTTCAAGAAGATTTTCTACCATGGTAAATAGTTTTGGATACCCATGAGTGAATACTTCTTTGACGAAACTTGATGCAGTGAAAGCAGATTTCATTTGGCTTGCAAAAGCTTTGACAAGTGCTTCCCAGACCCGATCTGTTAGCAGAGGGTCTCCCTCCTGGACAATAAGCCATTGTTAAGGGAAGAAGAATTACAAAGTATTGTAAGATTATGACATAATAGGGGGCAAAACATTCTATATCCACATGATATCTCCAAAATCATCAGAATACATCCAACCATACCACAAAGCCATGTCAGTTCAACCCGGAACTGAAATTAACAATTCCATCATTCCTTGGACAACTCAAAGAAATTGAACAAAGTTCAACCCTCTCAATGCCTTTTTTTTTTTTTTGTGGATTCAAAATTAAAATTAGGATCCATGCACGCATACTAACTTTATAGACAGAAATTGCCAAAGAACTTGAACAAAGATCAACCTTGTCAATCTACAATTTTGATTCAAAATTAACATTAGGAGAAACAAGCTATAAAATCCAACACTTGTACTCATTCTACCAATTTTATCTACAGATAATGAACAAAGAACCCAGTAATTCCAGAATTGCAATTCTATTTGATAGAACTAACTGCCTTGTCATGATGAAGGAATTCACTCACTGACCTGCCAGACCTCATGGAGGAACAAGATCTGCGTGAACGGGACCCTCTTCTTCGAGAGAACGGTCTGGAGCTGCCACACAGCCGTCATCACCTTGTGGAGCTCATCCATGCACCGGGCCATCCTCTCCCAAAGGGCCTCTCCTGCCCTTTTTCCACCCCCGATCTGCGGCGTTCCGCTCCTTTGCACTCCGCCGGGCCCAAATCCCCCCGACGACGCTGAGATCGCCTTCATGTCCAGTGCTGACCCCACGCTCTTCACCCCGATCCCCTTGTACTTGTTGATGAGAGAGTCGACCGTGGATCTGAGCTCGCCGAGGTTGTAGAACACCTGGAGGCCGCACCAGATGTCGTTCTGGTTGGACTCGTCCATGCCCCTCTCGACTGCCTTCATGGCCTCGGATCGGAGGCGGTTGCCGGTGTCGGAGAGCCAGTGGATCTCGTCCTCGACGACGGAGATGCCGGCGAGGCCGCGCTCCTCGTAGAGGAGCTCGATCTCGCGGTGCATCTCGGCGGCCTTGGCGAGGTCAAGGCGGTCGGGAGGATGAGACATGAGGTCACGGAGCTTGCGGGAGAGGCGGAGGAGGCGGGCGGAGGACTGGAGGAGGTCTGCGGCGGCGTGGAGATTGGAGAGCTGGAGGGTGTGGGAGCGGACGAGGCGGCGGGGGTCGGCGATCTCCTGGCGGGCGCGGTGGAGGGAAGACTGGAGAGCGACAACGCCGGAGCGGACGGCGGAGAGGGAGGACTCAGCGTCACGGAGGGAGGAGAGCTGAGAGAGGAGGGAGGAGTGGCGAGCGAGGACCTCGGAGCGGAGGTGCTTCTCGAGGAGGCGGATGGCGTCTTGGAGGGACTCGGCTCGGGCAGCGGCAGAGCCGGAGCTGAGTGCCTGAGAGGAGAAGCGGGCGGAGTCGAAGTCAGAGGAGAGGAAATCGGAGAAGACGGGGTCGGAGGCGAAGGTGTCGAGGGGGGAGGCGTCGGAGGAGGAGGGCGGCGCCACCGCCATCGCCGGGGAGAAGGCGGGATCTTTGAAGGTCGCGAGCTTCTGAAGGGGAGAAGACGGGAGGATCCGAGGCGACGCCATGGCAGGTCGGAGAAGGGAGATAGGAGAGAGGTTTTTAGATCCCGTCCCGTCCCGCTCTCTTTGTACTTCCCTTGCGAGCTGCTACTGGGAAATGGAGCGAGCGAAGGGGAGAAGGGGGGTTGAACCGGCATGGCACGGAAATTGAACCGGAGCATGTGTTGGATCTTGGGAGGGTGGGTGTGGGTGTGGGTGTGGGTGTGAAAGTTGAGAGGAGGGTGAAGCTGCATGGGAGGGATATTGAGACAGAGACGCGATAGGTCGGATACGGATCAAATCAATATCTATTTTATAATTAAAATTTATATTTATATACAGTTCGTATTTATTTCAAATAAGATCAAATAAAAATATGAGAAAGATCATATTGAATAGATAAAAAAAATCAAATCGAATTGAATAAAAAATTCATCATATAAATATTATAAAATAATTATAATTGTTAGTATTAGAATTTATCTGGCATCAGAATGCTGGAGTTGACAGTCCAAAAAATCTTTCGAGGGCGTGACCTGCAAAAAAGTTATAATCGAAGATAGCTCCAGCAATGACCTTCCGACACTCAAGTCAGAACTATCATTCAATAGGAAGAATATGAGAGACAGAACAACGACGAATCTTCTTTAGGGGTCCTCTTTGAGTCTCCTTCATAGCGGAGAGTTGAAGCTTCAATTGGCAAGCAGTTTGCATGATCCTACATGATTAGGATGTAATTCGTGGGGCACAAAATTATCGCGTAAGATTTTTAAAGTGCAGTGATTGCTGTTGCCTTATCAGTCCAGAGACAATTGTTGCATAAAGGACGTGATATTTTAAATGAAGTTGCCAATTGAAGACTGTCGAGAGTTGATTGGCGACAAATAGGGGTTGGTCACCTCAGGGCATTACCAGATAGGGGTGTTTAGAAATGCATGGTTGGTCAGTCGATGAGGGGTCATCAATAATAATACATAGGGATCACCAAGTAGCTGTCGACAGGCTCTTGCTTACTCGAGAGGTAAGGCTTAGATCAAGTAATTGCAGAGGGCTAGCTCGATAAAGGTGAAGGAAAAAAAAGCCTATTTCTCGCAGATAACTAAGGTTACATTTAAAAATTTTCATATATCTAACTAAATAAAGATCAAATTTTTACTTGGATTGCAACAAAATAAGGATCAAATCTCCAGAATCTAGATTCAAACCTTCGCATAGGTCTGTATCTGCAGGTCCTCTACTTCGCACGCACGCCAGACTCTGTAGAAAAATAGGATGAAGCTTCGAATTGAAGCACCTTCGCAAGGCCACTGAGGAAAGAGAGGCACTGATGTGATGCCTAACACCAGCAAGGGGATGCCCAAAGAGGAGGCCACGACAAGGAGGAGAAGGGGACGGCAAGGAGGGAGACATGCCAAGGATGGGACGCCCATAATGCCTCACGCCTCTCACTCTCTTTCTCTCTTTTCTCACATTTTGATTGCTATGCATCCATAGATAGAGACCCTCTCTATTTATAAATGATTCTCATGATCCAATAAGAATAGAACTCCTAATTGAAACAAGATTTGAACCAGTTTACAACTTATCAAAGAAGGACCCCTACATAAGAAAGAATTGGCGCCTAATATAGCACCCACTTTACACCCACACCCATATGGGATGGCCCACAATCAGTACTATATCAGGTGCTGGTCGGTCATGGAGGTGAGAGAGTTTTAGTGAAAATAAGCTTTAAGGATCTCATCCAAAATCGATTCAATTCGAATTCAATTCGAAGCTGATTCAAAATAATTTCGAAAGGCTGTCAATCCTAAATTGTTTAAGATTTGAGGACCAAGTCTCATTTGAAATTTTGAACTCAATTAAATTTAATTAAATCAGATCTAATTTAAAATTAATTAACAGTTAAATCTAATCTCTTATAGGCTCTTTGGATCATAAATCAAAAATTATTCATCCTCGAGATTGAATCTGAACCTCATGTGTAGTGCTAGCTAGATATAGTCAACTCTTCAATCTCGTTTGACCCATAACTTAATTCTCAATCAAGTTAGTCTATATATTCAATCAAGTCAAGTATTTCTAAATTAGACATATAAATATAGGCCAAATACTTTCCTACGTTACCTGACTTGTGTGTATGACTCCATAGGTTCGAACACTATGCCAGTAGTACAGGAACCGATTCTTGCATCAATCGAAGATACCATCTAGCAATAGTTCCTAATATCCGAATATTTTGAATAATCACAAGAAAATATTTTAGAACTACTACAAGAAAATATATCTTCACCAGCATAGATAAGTGCTACTAAAAGTAAGAAATAATACCACTAATACCTAAAGTAGGACTTTTATCAAATGTCGAACTAATGTCGTCAATAATCATGTCGTTGATTCATCAGCATGAACTAGCGACACTTTCATTATGCCGCTAAAAGACTATTTATTACAGTATTTTTTCAGTATTTACCAGCATTTTAACATTGCTGCAAATTTAATTAGCCGTACAAAAAAATATCATACATAAAAAAATAAAAGAAAATGTAACTAACAGTGGCACATCAAAATACTGCTAAATGTTAATTAGCGACATCTACAAATACTGATAAAATATTATTAATCTGTGCTAATTTTACGAATGCTGCCAAATGATTTATTTTACTGATTTTTTTAAATATTTATCAATATTTTTGAATATTAGATATTCATTAATATATTATAAAATAATACATCCTACAATTAGAATTATGAAATTGATAAGTACTTATAATAAAATCATCCACAAATCAATAATTTTCTTATTGATACTTTCTGAAAATAGTAATAACATTCTACAGATTAAATTAAAAATATAAATTTAATTTTAAAATAAAAATAAAAATATTTCATACATAAATTCAAATTACTTCTTACAATTCATTTTTTTTTTGTGAAGTATCAAGCAACCTTTAGAATAATTGGAGGATACAAAAAGTACAATGTACACCTATACCCCAAAAAGCCTGCTGGAAGAAGATAGGAATACAGACCAGCAAGCCACAAAACATGACACCAAAAATGAAGTTAACAAATCTGACATTTGTTTGAGACATTATATCAACATATGCATACTGATTACAAAAGATTGGAAATAAAATAGTCAAAAACCCCAGAGTCAAAAAGAGGATGTTGGCTGATTCATATGTAGGATTTGACACAGAACCGCATCTTTGAAGAGGAAATCTTGAGACATGTAACGATTATCACCATCCATCCATTGATTTAGACCATATGTAATTTGAATAAAGAACCTGTGTGGTAACCTCCATGGTGAAGCAAAAATTTCTGCATCAATGTATTTGTATTGATAATCAGAAAATTGTATTAAAGAGCTGACTTTGCGGAGTATTATTAAACTAGTCAAGTATAGCCAAACCAAGATTGAAATGAAGCCGAAGATCTCTAAATAGAGTTATTGAGGAAGATTCTTTTCAGCATCAAGATTTATCAACAAAGATCCTGAATCATGAAAACTCCACAGTAGAATGAAAATTATTTATTTATGATAAAATAATAGAAAACACATAATAATTTAAAATATTATAATAATATCAAAAATTACCCATATACAATCACATTCAATCCATTATTTTGCAAACTCAATCCGTTATTTTGCAAACTCAACATAGTTATCATGATGTATATAAGAAGGCAAACAATGACATATGCCATTCAATACACACCTAATGATTGCAAAATACAAATGACAACCGACTGTTTCTCTCTCTCATTACAACTTCAACATAAAAAGGGTTATTACTATAGTCATTATACTTAAACCATATAACAAAACAATATCTTATAAAAATAAATCGATGCCTTCAAACATAAAATACCAAAATGTAATGGCAAAAATTACCATTGTTCCCTTCTCTTTTTTTTTTTCATTTCTTTCTTTTTTTCAGAGATCTTTTGAGAGAAATCGGAGGAGAATGCTAACGTCGGTGATGATGAGGAAGAAGGCAATGACAATTCTAATTGATCATAACCATCTTTCTTGCTTCCTCTACAACACTTCTGACCCATATGCATTCTCTTATCTATGTTTCAAGTATTTTTTTCATAATTTTTTTGTGTCCAAAACTTACGCTCATCTTTTTTTTTAATCACTGTAAGAAATAATTCACTCGCTCAACCACAGACACCTCTCATAGATCTTGAGGATCATGGAAGAACTGCATGAAATTGATGCTTACATGACATCACCTTGGGATCACTCAAGACCTCTATAGTCCTCTTCTCGATAAGCACTCAAGTATCTATTTTTTTTTTTTTGGTTAGATAACAACAAGTTCCAAGATGGGAAATAAACAAGTGTGTTAGAACACAGCTAGTATAAGAAACTTTGTAGCACAAAAAAGTATGGAAGTGACCATATATTCCTGTGTAAGAGTAAAAACAAGAAAGAATTCCCTGCGTTGGTAATGAACAGTTGCCATGCTCCTCTGTAATTAAACCTCCAAAATAACACCTCAGCGATGGATGATTGAAGAGGAAGAAAGGTGAGTATAAAAAAGCAACATATAGAGCTGAACAGTGTGTAACATAATAAACTAAGGAGGGTCCTGAAAGAAATAGTAGCCAACATATAGAGCTGAATCAAGTGGAAGGGGAAATGTACATAAATTTCTGAGATCTACTTCCAGTTCCAGATAATCTTTTGTATCTACCAAATAGAAAAAGGATAAAGAGGCAAAGTTTCCTGCCTTTTATCGATGAGATGCACTCATGTATAGTATCAAAATTGAGAAAATGTAGAGAATCCAAAAGACTCAATAATTGAGATTGCATATAAGCAGGACCCTTCTCATCTATGTGCAATAATGAGTCATCATTTGGGATATATAACTGAAAGCAAATAAAAGACTCTGATATAAAGGATAAGTAAACTGTATACCCATTTCCATTCGTACTCACGTGCAATTTAACATCATTTGGGACAAAAAAAACAGCAGCAACAGAGTCGATTTAAGCAGGAAAGACCAAATAAGATATTCCCCACTTGCAATATGTTAAGATTTGATGTCTTAAGATTCAGTCCACATTGAGCCTATAGCGAGGTTCGCGGCAAAAAACGGAGTCCAACGAGACCAAGATCACCCAAAATGGAGCTCGGATGAAGGAGATACGAGCTTTTGAAATCGGCATGAGATTCGAGGCAGCGGAGGACCGCCGGCGGCAGCAGCGCGGCCGCAGGCGGCGGCGTGCGGGACGTGTGACCCAGGCACGCGGGATGCGCGACCCAGCCTGGCGCGCGGCCCAGGTGGGCGTGCGGCCCAGGCGGGCGTGGGCCCGCATGCGGGCGCGGGCTGGCCCAGGCCCAGGCGCCCTGCCTGGGCCCTGTTCTCCGGTCCACCGTGGACCGGGCGGTCCACGGGTGGGCCTGTGGACCGCATGAACATTTCCCACACGTTTCTCATGGTCCACGGCACTATTCCGTGGACCGGAGCGTGATCGGAGAGCCCAAGTGACTCCCAGTCTTGATCTGACGGTCTGGGACGTGATTTGGGTTAATTAAGGACTCCTAAACCTAATCTAAACCCAGTTTAAGCCTTTAAAAAGGCCTGTGACGAACAGAGAGAGGTGTGGTTCGTTTTCTCAACTGCAAAGAACCCAAGAAGAGAGAAGAGAGAGGCGGAAGCGCTGAGAGACAAGGAGCAGGAGGCTCCTAAACAGCGGTCGCCAGGCACTTCAAGGGTTTAAAGGATCTTCCAAGAGAGAGAGAGCTTTTGTGAGGGGAACTTCTAGTGAGAGAAAATTGGGTGTACAAGGGTTGAGAGTGAGGTCTCCTCTTGTAAAATTTCTTTTTCATAGTGAAGTTTACATGCCCCGTGGAGGCGAGCCCTTTTGTGGCTGATCCACGTATTTTGATTATTTTTTCTTTTTTTTTGTTTTGTTTCTTTTTTCTTTCTGCTGCATCGTGTGGTACTGAAAAGGTCTTGGAAGGTGGTGTCCAGGTCAGACATCCACCCAACAAGTGGTATCAGAGCAAGGCGGTACAAGGACGCAGATTGCAGCGGTGGTGAGCAAGACTGAAGATGGAGATCAACAAGTTCGATGGTAAGAGCAATTTCTCCTTGTGGCAGGCAAGGGTGAAGGATGTGCTCATCCAACAGAGGTTGATCGATGCTCTCTTGTGCGATGAGAAGCTGACCACCATGGAGGTGCGGGATTGGAAACGGCTACAGATGTAGGCGGTGAGTACCATCCGCATGTACCTGATGGATGAGGTGGTGATCCATGTGCTGAGCGAGACTTCCCCGATGGTGCTGTAGTCGAAGCTCGAGGAGTTGTACATGACGAAGTCTCTCACCAACATACTTTTCCTCTGGAGGCAGTTTTACCAACTACGGATGACTGAGGGACAGAGCGTGCATGAGCATTTAAGCCACTTCCAAAAGATCCTCACCGACCTCCTCAGCATTGGTGAGAAGACCAGAGCGCTGGTTTTGCTGGCATCGCTTCCCCCTTCGTACGAGTCCTTGGTGACTGCTCTTCTAGTGGGGAAGAGCACTATCAAGATGGATGAGGTCACTGCAGCGATACTCCAGAACGAGGTTCTTAGGAGGGAGAACCCAGCTTCGAGCTCAGGTGGCGGTAGCTCAGCTTTGGTGGCTTCTAGAAGAGTAGGAAGCGGTAGACGGAGCGACAGAAGATCGCAACAGGGGCGATCCAAGTCCAGGAGGGACTTGAGCAAAACCAGGTGTTACCGGCGTGAGGAGTTAGGGCATCTAGTCAGAGATTGTTCTCAACTCAAAAATCGGACGGTGGCTGCTATAGCGACGGCCGGCAGCGATTTAGATGGAGATGTCTTTGAGATATCTGACGAGGTATCTACTTCTTCCCAGTAGTGGATATTAGATTCTGCATGCCCCTATCATGTATGTTGCAGAGAGGAGCAATTTGACTCCCTAGAGAACAGTGAGGGCACTGTATATCTGCCGGATGGATCGAGCTGTGCGATCAGAGGCATTGGGATGGTCAACTGGAGGACACATGATGGTGCAGTGAGGAGATTGGGGGAGGTCTAATACATATCCGATTTCAGGCGGAATCTTATCTCACTTAGCAGACTGGATTCGAGAGGCTACAGGACGGTAGCTAGTGGAGGAATCCTGAAGGTGCTACGCGGCAATAGGATTGTGCTGGAGGGGAAGAAGAAGAGCAGAGGACATTATTACCTGGCGGAGAGTCCAGTGCGAGGTGGAGCTTCGGGAGCCAGACGGAGCCCAGAGCAAGGTGGAGCTCCAGGAGGCGGATTGGGCACGAGACAAGAGACTCGGGAGGATGAGAGGCAACGTCTCAAGGTGAGATTCTTATTGCTGCAAGATGATGCCCCGAGCATGTCTCAGGTCAGGAGGAGCACAGCATACGATGAAGATGGGATCGAGCAGCCTGGCTCGACTTCCATATTTGCCCATCCATGATCAGCAGGCGATTGCCCCAGGGCATGGGGGCGAGGAGATCCAGAAGCTCTCGGAGTTTGGAGGAGACTGAATATCGAGTCAAGATGGAGATTGTTAGGATATGATGCCTCGAGATTCAGTCCACATTGATCCTGCAGCGAGGTTCGCGGTAAAAAATAGAGTCCAACGAGACCAAGATCATCCGAAACGGAGCTCGGATGGAGGAGATACAAGCTTTTGAAGTCGGCACGAGATTCGAGGTGGCAGAGGACCGCCGGCGGCCGGCGGCGGGCGGCAGCGGTGCGGCCACAGGCGGCGGTGTGCGGGATGCGCGACCCAGGCCCGCGGCCTAGGCAGGCGGGTGGCCCAAGCGGGCGTGCAGCCCAGGCGGGCATGGGCCCGCGCGCGGGCGCAGGCTGGCCCAGGCCCAAGCGCCCTGCCTGGGCCTTGTTCTCCGATCCAGCGTGGACCGAGCGGTCCACGGGTGGGCCTGTGGACCGCATGGGCATTTTTCATACGTTTCTCACGATCCATGGTACTATTCCGTGGATCAGAGTGCGATTGGAGGGCCCAGGTGACTCCCGATCTTGATCCGACGGTCTGGGACATGATTTGGGTTGATTAAGGACTCCTAAACCTAATCTAAACCCAATTTAAGCCTTTAAAAAGGCCTGTGACGAACAGAGAGAGGTGTGGTTCATTTTCTCAGCCATGCAGAACCCAAAAAGAGAGAAGAGAGAGGCGAAAGCGCTGAGAGACAAGGAGCAGGAGGTTCCTGGACAGCGGTCGCCAGGCACTTCAGGAGTTCAGGGGGTCTTCCAAGAGAGAGAGAGCTTTTGTGAGGGAAACTTCTAGTGAGAGAGAATTAGATGTACAAGAGTTGAGGGTGAGGTCTCCTCTTGTAAAATTTCTTTTTTATAGTGAAGTTTGCATGCCCCGTGGAGGCGAGCCCTTTTGTGGCTGATCCACGTATTTTGATTATTTTTTATTTTATTTTATTTCTTCTTTCTTCCTACTGCATCGTGTGGTACTGAAAAGGTCTTGAAAGGTGGTGTCCAGATCAGACATCCACCCAACACAATAGAAGCCAGACAGTACCTGAAAGTGCATAGAAAATATCCAGAGCTTCTGAATTTAAAAGGCCACAAAATTTCAATGGCTGATGTATAATAAATATTCGAGATAAGGGCCAGCTCCCATCAGCATGAAAGGCATGAAGAACATCATTTGGGAGATAATTAAAAGAGGAATCAAAATACCATAGCATACAAAAGGAGGCAAGTAATATAGGGACACAGAGCCCATCAGTTAAAACATCCTCTGGGTAGGTCCTGAAAAATACCAAGATTAAGCTCTCAATACCTCGAGGAACCAACTCACAGCACCATAACTCGCACAAATCCCATGTATTTCCTAAAAAACCCAAACAGAACCTAAGAAACCCCTCTAACCTCTCTCAAGTGCTCTCCTTGCCCACAAATCTCTGAAAAATATAACGAAATGTAAAGAAAAAGAAGCAAAAAGAAAAGAAAAATCATAGGCAAAGGATTTACCCTTAAATTTTTTCCATCTGTCCCTTGTTTTCGTTGATTTTTCCTAGGTTTTCCCCACTTTTCCTCCAATATTTTTCGTCCTCGAAAGTCTCAACCAGGTGGGAGGCTTGAAGTGGCCGAATAGGGAAGCTTAGACAGTGGCTGGGGTTTTGTGTTGGATAAGTTATTTTTTTTCTCTTTTTTTTTATTTCTCTCTTTTTCAAGATCTATAGAAAGGAAAGCACCCAAGGGAGGTCAGAGGGGAAGGCCCACCCAGTGACGATAGGGATGAAGGTGATGGCGGAGATCGACAAGAGGTGGCGGCGAAGAGAGTAGGGATGAGATCAGTGTCTTTTTTTTTGGAGATCTGTTGTGCCCGACAATGATGACAATGGACAAAAAGATGATGGTGGAGACCGACAGGAGGTGGCGGCGAGGAGAGCAGAGAGGAGGTGGATGTCTTTGAGAGCACCGGAAGATTCGAAAAGGCTCAGAAAGGGCTCAAGGGAAAGAAGAGGAAAAAAAAATGGTGCACTAACGGAGCCCCCTCCTTTCATGTATTGTATAGATAGATGGGCTCTCAATCGGAGCTAAAATTTTTAATAAAGAAAAGAATACATGCTATTGTCTGTTATCGACGTATGCCTACTATATGTCATTGTAATATTTTTATGTATATCTATAAATTATTAGTTTTTAAGCTTCATAATAATAAAATTATTAATATCTATATAAAAATAAAAATATCAAATAAAATTTTTATTTACTGATATTTTTCATATGGGCCGGTAAAACAGTGTCGCTATTTTAATAAATTATTGTAGTAATTCATCTCTTTGATCCTGAATGCTCTAGGATGATCTAGGGCTAACTATCAACTCGGAGTGTTTCATCTATATTATATTTCAACCTTTCAAATCTACCTCATAGATTATCCTAGCTAAGACTTTACTAAATTAAAATACAGCGATACATCAATTCCTATAATCCGAAGGGATCAATCCCATCTTGATCCACACACAGATTTCACAAGTACTTTACTGTACCTAGTAGCCTTCCGTCACTGCATTAAAAATCTAGATAGTCCGGCACCAAAGTACAGAAAGTTGCTTACAAGTCACTATGATGATCTCAGGTCTGAGAGACACTTATGCCCATACACTTCGCGAGCAGCTCTTGATAGCAGAATGCTCAACAGATGAGTCACCTATTCAGTGACGATGTACTCCTACATCTTACCTGTATGCCATACCCGTGTCACCATACTCCTTGATTAAGAGGACAACCAATCCATATGATACACAACGACCTCCACTCGATCAATGTCATCATCCTGTAATAATGTATTATTTGGTCGCGAACATGTTTAAGAACTATATGATAAATTCTCTCTTTATCGATTATTAACATAGTTCTAAGGACTTCATCACCACACAAGAGTTCTATAAAATGCAACTTTATGATGAATAATATCAAAATAATTTTTATTTATCAATGAATAATTCATATATAAAAAAAATTCAATCATCATACGATTGATTTTAGGATATAATTTTCAACAACTTCCACTTGGACTAAAATCAATCAGGATAGTATCTTATACCCATTTTTCATTTGAAGTCATCGAACTCTTTAATCTGGAGGGCTTTAGTAAAGGAGTCGGCTAGATTCTTCTTTTCATCAATCTTCTGAAGCTCGATGTCACCTCGATCCACGATCTCTCATATCAGATGATAGTGGCGTAGAATATGTTTGGTGTGCTGGTGTGACTTTGATTCTTTTACCTGAGCTATGGCATCAAAGCTGTCATAGTACAACAGGATAGAGCCATCAATAGAAGGTGTAACTTCCAGCTCGATGATGAATTTTTCAACTACACCACCTCCTTTGCAGTATCGGATGCAGCAATGTATTCCACTTCGCATACAGAATTGGCCATATTGTGTTTTTTAAAAATCTTTCAGTAAATAGCTCCTCCATTCAAAGTAAAAATATAGCCCGACATGCTTCTACTGTCATCACAATTTAACTGAAAACTGAAATCAGTATATCTCACAAATTTCAGATCAGTGTATTTATAGATAAGCCATTGATTTTTAATATTTCTCAAATACTTAAGGATTATCTTCACAACCTTCTAATGATTTTTATCCAGATCAGACTGGTACCTACTCACTATCCTTAGTGAATAGGTCACATTCAGCCTTGTACACATCATGGCATATATGATAGATCCCACTACCGAAGCATATGGTATTCTACTCATATGCTCTTTCTTTCCTAAGAGGTTATCGGACAATTCTTCTTGGAGAGAGTAATTCCATGACCTATCGAAAAATAGCCTTTCTTGAAATTTTTCATGTTGAACCGCTTCAATATGGTATCAATGTATGTAGATTGGGTCAATCCAAGTAACCTTCTAGATCTATCCCTATAGATCTTCATCCCTAGGATGTAGGATGCTTCTCCTTGTCCTTCATGGAGAACTGTAATGATAACCACAGCTTCACACTTTGTAAAGCTGGAATGTCATTTTCTATTAACAGTATGTTATTTACATACAATATAAGAAAAATAATTATAGAATTGATAGTCCACTTATAGATACAAGGCTCTTCTTCATTCCTAACGAAGCTATATATTTTGATCACCTTATCAAAAGACATGTTCCAACTCTTAGACATCTATTTAAATTCATAAATAGATCTATTTATCTTGCACACCTTAGACTCATCTGTGGATGTGAACCCTTCAGACTGTATTATATACACTTCTTCTTTCAGCTCTTTGTTAAAAAAAATAGTTTTGATATTCATTTGTCAGATCTTATAATCTAAGTGTGTAGCTATAGCAAGTATAATTTGGATGGACTTGAGCATTGTCACAAGAGAGAATGTCTCATCATAGTCAATATCATAATACTGATGGTAACCTTTGACAACTAGACAGACTTTATAGATCTCTACCTTTTCGTCTGCTCCTTTTTTTTTGAAAATCTATTTGCATTCTATGGGTTTTATCTCTTTGGATGGATCAACTAGTATCCATACACCATTGATCTCTATAGACTCCATCTCAAACTTAATGGCCTCAACTCATTTTTGAAAGTCGGATCTTTGCATGGCTTCCATATAGATGATCGAATCCTCATCACTCTCATCAAGTTTGATGGGATCACCGTCTCGGATTAAGAAACTATAGTATCTGTCCAGCTGACATGGTACTCTATTAGATCTCCTCAATGGTGCCTCTATTGGCTCCAGATTCGATTCTTCAATCTAATCTAATTCCATATGTGTCGGTCCTTCCATCTCTTGAACTTCTTCAAGTTCAATTTTACATGTATTAGCTCCTTCTCTAAGAATTTTTTTTTTCAAAAAGACTATCCTATTGCTGACAAATACCTTTTGCTCTTCAGCGAGGTAGAAGTAGTATCCTTTAGTTTTCTTTTGGCACCCTATGAACAAGCATTTATCGAACTTTGGTCTAAGCTTATCTATATTTAAACACTTGACATAAGCTGACACCCTTAGACTATTGAAAAATATATCCCAAAAGTCAATCATCAGCCTGTTGACGGTTGAGCAATCTTGTATTGTAATTGATTTGTTAATAAATAAAATATATTCATGGCATTTTCATCATAAGTTTTCATTTTCTAATGAACTCCGTTGTTGTGATGAAATCTTTAGGACTATTTAGGTTCGATAAAGAGAGAATTTATTGATTAGTCCTTAAAATTGTTCACAACCAAATGATAGACTGTTAATAAGGATGACAGTTTCTATCGAGCATAGGTCACTGTAGGCCATGTGGGTTGGTTGTCCTCTTAACCAAGGAGTGTGGAGACACTGATATGGCATATAGGTGAGATATAATGATACATCATCATTAAACATGACCAACTCCAGAGCATTCTGCTGTCGAGAATGTCTCTGATGGGATATAGGTATAAGTGTCCCTTAGACCTGAGATCGCCTCAGTGACTTGCAAGCAACTCACTGTGCTTTGGTACTGGACTAACTGAATTTCTAATTTAGTGACGGAAGACTTCTGGGCACAGTCAAGTACTTGCAAAGTCAGAGTGTGATCAAGATAGAATTGACCACTCTAAGAGTTGGAGAAGAATCAGTCGCTGTATTTCAATTTAGTAAAATCTTGATCAGGATAATCCATCAGATGGATTTGATATTTTGAAATACAATGTGGACAACCTGATCAGAGTTGACAATTGAACTCTGAGGTATCCTATGAGCATTTTGGACAAGGGGATGAATTATATGGAAACTATATCCGCATGGGTTCTAAGGATGTTGTTCTACATATTTGATCTATCCGGCCATCGGGTACCATTGCTAGATGGTCACTTCGATTGGTATAAAAAATTATTTCTGTGCTATCGACTTAGGTTCGGACCTATGAGGTCACACACATTAGAGTTCATGATTCGATCGAATGGTTGATCAACGATTAAGAATCGTTCTAAGGTTAAACGATCAATATGATTGACATTTAACCTAGTGCAAGTATTGCAGGAGGATCGATTAACAATTCGATTGCTTATTGATTTAATTTGATTAAACCAATGGGTTGAGATTAAGTCTAATTGAATATAATTTAATTAAATTTAATTTAGATTTGATTGGATCAAGTTCAATTAGTTTATTAGATAAGCCAAGTGCAAAAAAAAACTAGTCCTAGTTCAATTAGGACTTGGGTCAAACTAATTTTTAATTCGATTAAAAAATTAAATCTAATTTAAATATAATTTAATCTGATTAAATTAGGTTCTTAATTAGGTTAAAATCTATTTTAATTAGATTGATTTGATTTTAGTTTGATTTGATTTGAGAAACCAAATTTGAACAGATCATAGATTGAACTCTAGTAAGACTAGGATTCCACCTTGCGTCACCTTAGCCCCCCACACCCACTCTTTCTTATTTTGTGCGATAAAATCTTCTCTCCCAGGCTTTCACGCATACCCAAAGCTTTCCACTCTTTCTCTCTTACATGAAATGTGGTTGTGGACCAAGTCAAAGTAGGAATTAGTTTAGATTTCAAATTCTATGAGATAGAATTTTTAAAAATCAAAACTCTTTCCTTATGGCACTGATTTTACCCATATTTTTTTTGACATTTTTGTGGATTTTATGGCACATATTGTTCGCCCTTTGCTGGTGGTCCATGGTAGAAAAAGAAGGAGGGGGCGCCCATGAGTTGGGCACCACTTGTCTTGCCCTGTTTGGATTTTCTTTGACTAGGTAATTGACATAGACAAGGATTCTTCATATCTCTTTATTTATGATGAATTTCTTCTTGATATTTTCATGAATTATAGAGCATTGAGAGACTTTTGGGGCATGTGAAAATCAGAGAGAAAGAGTGTTGGGGCATGGAGGTATAACAGACACAAAATTAGGTGTCTAGGTGAGAGTAAAGAGAAAAAGAAGAGGGTCTTCTTCTAGGATTGCTGAGTTCACCTCTTCCCTTCCTCCATCTATGCATTTTCTGAGAGTGTCTCACATCTAAAACTTCTTCTTCTATTTTTTATTTTTGAAAGAGTCCAAATTAAGAAGAAGAAGGTATCTGATCGACCATCGAAGAAGGATCAGCACAGTACAAGCATACTGTGCTAATTTCCTGGACCAAGACTTCTGATCATGATTCGTGGGCTCATATGGATGACTCCTAGAGATCGGACACATGTGCGGCTTGCAACATCATCCTCAAGTCCAGATCAGTAAAGTTAGAATGTCTAACTTGCAAGGTAATAGATCTGATCTATTATATTTTACATACATTAGATGTAGTATAGAAACATGTTGATATGATCAACATGTAGTTCTTACTCTTTATATTTTAATTTTTGATTTAATATCATATAATAATCATGTAATAAAATTTTAGATCTAAAAATTTTCTAATTTTATAAGATAAATTTTGAATTATTTTAGTCTTCCGCTATCTGATCTTGAAAAAGTTTCAAGATCTAACCCTGAAACCCTAGATCTGGTTCCTTCAATTGGTATCAGAGCCTAGGTTATTTATTACATGATTATTTATACATATTTATATTATTTTTTAGATTAGATCTAATTTATAATCTGATTGTTAAATCTAAAATTAAAATTTTTAGATCAATCATGAACTGTAGGTTGTCCTGCTGTAAGGTTTACCCCTTACAGTGCAAAGGTTGTCCTAGTTCGTGTAGATTTATCTTTAATCATAAATTTGTTAGATGTGATCTAGATTAAATTTATAATTTATTAAATTTAAAAGATATTTAAATCTAAAATAAAATTTTTTTGTTAATAATTTTCGCACATAGAACCATCATATATTTGTTTGAAAAATTTGTGCAGTTTAAAGTTGAAATTATTTCAATTACATGAACCTGTTTAGATTAGATCTAAAGTAGTTTCATACTTATTTCACTTGCATTTTGATTATGAATCAAACATACAACTTGGTTGGTAAGAACCACATTGTAAAAATATTTTATAAATATGAAAATTATTTTTGAAAAGTCAAAACCCAACCCTCAGCCCAAAACTTAATTGAGAATTAAGAAGTTGTTTGATTAGGTTCTAGGATTATGAATTGAAGAACCTAAAATACAAACCATAACACATTGGGTTAATGGGTTAGTGGGAATTAGGTCCATTAATTGGGTTAGACCTAAGGTTAGATTAAAGATGGACTTAATTAGAAAATTGACTAAATCTAATCAATTGTTGTCTTAGATTAGGTCAAAGATTCTCTAGATCAATTACAATAGTTGTAGTTGATC